>NC_079160.1:42050915-42361290 GCF_947563725.1 Argiope bruennichi
TTTTGGGGGACTTCGCCCAAAATTTGCCACAAATATTACATTTTGATGTAATTTTCAAAAGTCTCATACACACATATGTATAGCTCGTTCAGTTTTATATTTATTATGCTCATGTAGGGAGTATAAATTCAAAAATAAATTTTTTTGAAAAGATCAAAATCTAAAAAGGGGAAATTCAACAAACTATCCCAGATCAAATATTTTGACGATTATATGTAAGGTTGAAGTTCCTTTAAGGAAATAATACAATGTTTTAAAAATTAGCTTTTACTAGATCTTTTTTAAAGTTTTAAATACAGATAGGAGATATCCTTTGATAGAAAATCTAAGAAAAATATGATATTTTATAAAAAAAAAATATTTGTAATAAATAGTTATGAAGTATACTAAAGATTAAGAAATAGAAAATAAAATATTCTCTCTCAATATTAAGAACGGATAAAAATGTCCTTGTTTTATAATATGCACCTAAGTTAATGAAGAGACACATTAAAATTTCGATAAATGCTTAATTAAATTGAAATGTTTTTAAAATTTTGAGAAAAAAAAACACCTTTTCTTAGTAAGTACCTGCTACATAAATTTAACTGCGTACCAAAATTGGTATTTCTGAGTACAATGTTTTCCCTTTAGAGTATTTTGAGAGATTTTTGGATCACGCACTGCTTGATTTAACAACTCAACTCCACTTTTATCTCAAGTGGCCCTTACAAAAAAAGGAAGAGAAAGAACAAATATGAAAAAAAAAAGAAGAAAAAAAAAACCGAAATAAGTGGCACGTTATATTAAGAGAAATTGTATTGGTTTTAACCACATTTAACTTTGTCAAGAAAAAAGCTTTCAGACCTCAAATCTTCCATATTTATCAAACCCCTCCCCCCTTGTTATTCCAATTTTTTATCGAAGGTGTTTGGCAACAATTGCGCTATTTTTCCTGCAAAACCGCTTTTCCACCAGAACGCCGGGGACTGCCTCCTCTTGTCTCCCCGGAACGATGCCACTGCGCGTGCGCGGCACGTGACCACCGGAAAAGGCCGGAGGCAGCTCAACCGGAAGCACATTACCCAATGTTACCACCACAATTGCAAACATATTGTTCTCCTCCCCCACCAAACGATTATCGAGGGGTTGAATATTTTTTTTACCAACCCCCTCACTCATCGTCTTATTTTAACCAGTCCTCCTCTTTTAAGCCAAGCCGCAATTGTATGTCAACCCTAAGCCCCCCCCCTTCCATCAGACAATGTTTCGATTTCTCTCAGGAGGGGTGTTTTATACCCCCTCCTCCTACCTTTGAGAGGGTTGTTGGGAAGGGTATTTTAACGCTCCGTTGATCCGGGCCTCGTGCTGAAGTACTGAGAAATAGATGTCAAAAGCACAAAAGGAGTTTTGATGTGCTGTATTCTCAGTGCTAAAAGCTCTTAAATAATCCGGTTGAGTCCGAGTTGCGTTGTGTAGAAGTCTCATGCGCAATGATGGTTTATTAGCTCAGATACGAGCAGTGCCGAAAGAGATATTTTTCAATGCTTGAAATGCGCATAATCAATAAAATTCTGATTGGTCTAAAGATATATTCATTTTTCTATTATATAGATATGCTTTTAGAAAAACTAAATTGCAATTAGTTTCACTGCAAATAATGAATTTATTAACATCAAAAATCCATTAAGGAATTTTGATGCACTCTTTTCTAATTCTTGAATAATCCATTTCAGGCGTGTTCAATTGGTTTCATTTGATTCAGGTTCAATTGACTGGTTTCGGAAGAATTGTGATCTGATATCTCAGAATGGTCAATGTTGTGAAAGATATTCTTTAATGACAAAAATACGTACAATCAATAAAAATTCCTTATTATTAAGACACCGAAAGTAAGTGTAATTTTTCTTTCTGTTTATGATATACATACAAAAATAAAATTATTGTAATCTTCGGCAAGTTTGATCTAGAGATTCTGATGGATTTCAAGGTTAAGTTCTTCCTGCCATTATAAAAAAGCTATTTCTACTTTCTCGCATGACGTTGTGGTGAATAGCATATAATCTAGGTAACAACTACGCTACCCGAGGAATTGCTTTTGTATCATGGTTATGTTACTGGACTGCGAACCACAAGGTCCCTGGTTCTATCCGCACTCATTGCAATCCGCCACATTTGCGTCAACACCCACACACGCTCATACCAAATCCTCCACAACGTATACAAAGAGTAATATTAATAATTAAAGTAAGTAATAATTAAGAAGTAAAATAATAATTACAAATACAAAATCAAGATTTTTACAAATTTCTACATTTCAAACTTCCTTAAGTTCTGAAAAACATTTTTAGAGTTATGCCTGCCTGCCTGCTTGCGAACACGATGTAAGTTCGTATTGGAGAAACATTATGTGCAGAGTCAATTGATAAGAAACATTGCAGGTAAGTTTAAGTCTTCTTTGTTTAATGGGCATGAACATAGAGAAAACACAATCACAAAAATATAAAAAAAAATGTTAATTCCTTCATCAGATACAATCCAAGAGCGTCTGCTTAATGAGGTGCGCCCTGCCATGCAAAGTGACGCCCCTCTTTCGAACAATCCACAGCAAATACGAAGAGTAATTGGGATGATGGTGAAATTATCCCAATACACGATAAGTCAGAGATGATTTGAACTAGACAGATGAAAACTGGCATTTGATCGTAACACCAAATTCATAGATTTCCTTCAAATTTTGAACGAAATGCATTCAGACAAAGTCTGTCTATCCGGGTTGTCCAAGTACAGCAAACACGATAGTTACGAAATGTAAAGAATTAGACAGATTTAGCATCTGAAATGTAATCTGTAAAAAATTTAACTAAATCCATCAAGGGGTTGACCTTCTGTTGGTCTGAACTTTCGCATGTAAATGCAATAACAAAAAAATGCTGTCATTTAAGTAAATGAATTTGGAAATCTTATCTTGCGACTACCATCGTAATTCTATATCAAATTTTAATTTTAATCACATGGAAAAAAATGGCTCCCCCCAAAAATTCGACTTTCGGGTACTTCTGTATTAACCGCACTCTAGAGATTAATCACCAAAGATCACGTGATAGATTCATGGAAAATATGAGATATATACTAAAAAATTATATTTCATAACTATTGTTCTTTAACGCCATGCAAGGCATTTGTAATCTTGCCTAAGATTCGCAATTTTATGCGGGGCTTGGGAGAGAAATAACTCTTTTATTAGAGAGTATGCAATTAAGTTTTGGGAAGGCCAGTCTGATGGTGGGACTTATGTCTGTCTGTGAACAAGATAATTCAACTAATGGGAAGATTCTCCCCTTGATTTTCTCATGCTCTTAGTACCGTAACCTTCTTTTCTGTTTTCTTTAAATCCTTTTCTACATATTCTGAGCATATATTTGGGATATAATATTATACGAGAGGAGATTGCAAACTCTCTAAGGTCACAGCAATCTGCAAGCGTGAATGCTTCCACATTTAGTGGGGCCGCGGTGGCCTGGTGGTAAGATATAGGCTCGTGAGCCGTAAGGTTTCAGGTTCGAGACCCGATTCCACCGAAGACCCGTCTTGTAAGGAGGTCTGTTGCACGTTAAATCCGTCAGGGCCAAACGTCCTCCCGCTAGTGTGGTGTGGTGTGGCGTGGAGAGGGGAGTGCCAGCTCAGGTGTCGTCCTCGTCATATGACCGCGGTTCAAAATGACGAGGTCCTTTCCAAAATAGCCCTAATGTTGCTTAAAACGGGACGTTAATATAACTAAAACTAAAAATCCACATTTAGTGAAGCAAAATGGTGCGTTTTATGCTTCGTAATGCAAGGGAAAAAACAGACGATTATGCATTTTGGACGCTTTTCTTTCAATCTATCTGATTCAACATTAGAAACATATCTGCAATTTTAGTCACAAGACCGTATATATAAATTTTATTTATCTAAATCGTTACTTTTCTGAATAATTTTGTTCATATAGACAGGAAAATGACTGTCAAATATTCCCAAAATTAAAAATATTGCTCAAGTTCAGACGAAAAATCTGTATTCCAAATTTTATCTGCATAATTATTTGCATTTTTGAATTGTCGTATTCGCATATGTATGGACAGACAGACACTGAAATTTCTATTCAACAGATTTCTCTGAATTTCGATAGAAATCTACATGTTTGGTATTAAGAAAAATTTAAACCAGCAAACTCAATGCATTTTTGAGTTATCTTGATAGTAGATACCGACAGGCATAACTCCAAAAATATTTTTTTCGAACTCGAGGAGATCTGATATGAGGAGATTCATGAAAAATTCAAAAATTGAATTTTTTTGATAATGATAATACTTTCCCTTTATGTGTTTTGTGTAATTGAATTTTTTCTACAAGTTTGGTATTAAGAAAAATTTAAGCCAGCAAACTCAATGCATTTTTGAGTTATCTTGATAATAGATACCGACAGGCATAACTCCAAAAATATTTTTTTCGAACTCGAGGAGATCTGATATGAGGAGATTCATGAAAAATTCAAAAATTGAATTTTTTTGATAATGATAATACTTTCCCTTTATGTGTTTTGTGTAATTGAATTTTTTTATAATGATAATACTTTCGTAATTGAATTTTTTGATAATGATAATACTTTCCCTTTATGTGTTTCGTGTAATTGAATTTTTTGATAATGATAATACTTTCCCTTTATGTGTTTCGTGTAATTGAATTTTTTGATGATGATAATACTTTCCCTTTATGTGTTTCGTGTAATTGAATTTTTTGATAATGATAATACTTTTCCTTCATGTGTTTCGTGTAATTGAATTTTTTGATGATGATAATACTTTCGTAATTGAATTTTTTGATAATGATAATACTTTCCCTTTATGTGTTTCGTGTAATTGAATTTTTTGATAATGATAATACTTTCCCTTTATGTGTTTCGTGTAATTGAATTTTTTGATAATGATAATACTTTTCCTTCATGTGTTTCGTGTAATTGAATTTTTTGATGATGATAATACTTTCGTAATTGAATTTTTTGATAATGATAATACTTTCCCTTTATGTGTTTCGTGTAATTGAATTTTTTGATAATGATAGTACTTTCCCTTTATGTGTTTCGTGTAATTGAATTTTTTGATAATGATAATACTTTTCCTTCATGTGTTTCGTGTAATTGAATTTTTTGATGATGATAATACTTTCGTAATTGAATTTTTTGATAATGATAGTACTTTCCCTTTATGTGTTTCGTGTAATTGAATTTTTTGATAATGATAATACTTTCCCTTTATGTGTTTCGTGTAATTGAATTTTTTGATAATGATAATACTTTTCCTTCATGTGTTTCGTGTAATTGAATTTTTTGATGATGATAATACTTTCGCAATTGAATTTTTTGATAATGATAATACTTTCCCTTTATGTGTTTCGTGTAAGAGAAAGTCAAGATAGATACAGATAAACGGATGAAATTTGACATGCAGTCTTTCCATGAAAATTATAGATTTGACCATGCTTATTAAGCTTTATTTTGAAGTTTACATGATCTCTATAAATTGTGTAATGCATGATACAAAAATCGTTAAAAATGTTTCACAGAGCAGGCTGCTAAATTTGGTACAAAGATTTTTTTTTTTCAATATTTGAATTAAGTGGGTAGATAATTTAAAAGTAATAAAATTTTTAATAATTTTGAAATTTTAATACAATTACTGCCGAGGCTACTATAAAATAGAAATTACTTTTACATCACAATTCAAAACTATTAGCTTTCCAGCGATACTAATCTTACTCATTTTTTTTGAGCGATTTTAATAAAATATTCAAAATCTTTCTCTGTATATATATATAAAAAGTCAATTGAAGTGGCACAGAAATTCCTCTTATTACATATTATCGAATGGCAGCAGTCAAATATAAACAAATGAATGTTTTTATAGCTGCATTATGTTCAATGTTTCGCTAATTAGTGGAATTACAAAACATTATTCGAAATACATTGTACAGCGTTTGCCTATGTCACTAAAAACTCCATTCAGTCAGAAGAAGAAGATGTAGAAGAAATTAAGATGAGGGCGTCTAACAGAAAGCTTAATTGAGTGTGAAAATAAACTTAATTGAGTAACTGTCAAGATTTACTTGTGGAAACTGATGACCGTATTTTCCACAACAAATATCTAAAAAAATAGTTTTCTCATTATTTTAAAACTGAATTAATCTTGACAATTACCTCGTTTAACTTTTATTATTTTTAATAATTTTTTTAAAATTTAATTTAATTCGAAATCTATAACAAAGTTTTTAATGTTATAAATGCATCCATCAAAACATTCAATCATCGGGTGCTTTTACTACTGTTATAAGATTTTTAAAGGCCCTTGTTGGCCTAGTGGTGAAATCTCGGTTTCGGAACCGAGAGTTGCAGGTTAGAGCTCTGATTTCACCGAAGCGTGTCTGGTCCAAGATAAATCCGTCGGAGCCAAACGTCCTCCCGCTGGTATGGTGCGGAAGTGTGGAGAGGGAGTGCCCACTCAAATGTCATCCTTGTCATCTGACCGCGGTTCAAAATTACAAAGTACCTAACAAAACAACCCTAGTGTTGCTTTAAAACGGGTCGTTTATGTAACTGGCCTTATGTAACCTAAGGCCTTAACTCCGAGATTGGATTTTCACTTCCATTTTAATTTTATATACTTTTGCCCACTTATATACACTTTTTAATTTGTACTTGCAGGTATTTTTAGCAGAATGATTTAATAGAATTGAAGCATTTCAGATGTATGAAATAACAAGGAGAAAGTTTCAAAAAATGCATTCCATATAAACTGTTTAACAATCGAATAAGTCAGAAATCTGGGATAAGAAGCTGGTAGCTACAGGTAACTAGTTCAGTTTGTAATATAAATGCAATATATTTTTTTACCATTCTTTCGTTTTGTTAAATGTTTAATAATAATTATATCGCGAAATCGCTTCTTTAGTATAATTTGAAAAATAAGTACATTTACATTTTAAATATATTCCATGTTCAAGACTTGCTTGTGTATTCAAGTATCAAATTCAATGAAAACTTATAATAATAAAAAATCGATACACTTTAATTAATTTGGGAATTTGATTTAGAAATGAATATAATATAGTACTATAAGAAACACAGAAGATAAAATCAATAATGCGTTTTAAGAGGATAATGCTTTTATATTGGTATTCTTTAGATAAATGACTTGGAGTTAAAATCGTTATGTACGGAATGGCTTAAGTAATCAATACAAGCTAAGACAAAGCAGGCAAGCGAGTCAATAATGCTACAATGTTTCGGACCTTTTCATTTTTTAAATATCTTTTTCTTTATTTCCTTTTTTTCTCGATTTCTTCTTAATTTTAAATTTCTTTTTCTTTTTCTCTTGATTACTTTTTTTTTTTTTTTTTTTTTTTGAAATTCAAATTTCGGACTGCCTACGGCGGATAGTCTGTCTGTCTATTTGTATGCATTTAAAGGCGATAAATATGTGAACTTTGCACTAAAATTACAAATTTTGTTGAATTTTAAATCAAATCCGTCAACAGGTAAAATTCTGCCTATCAGTGTGAACGCAGTAACTCAAAAATGCAATGAATTACATAAATGAGATTTAATATGCAAAAATTAAAAATCTATGTCAAATTTTGGACTTTTCTTGCATTAAAAATCTATGTCCAAATAATTTGACTTTTTCTGACTAATAATTTTGAACTTTTCTTGTATTAAAATCTATATCAAAATGGAATTTAATTTGCAAAAATTAAAAATCTATGCCGAATTTTGGACTTTTTTAAAATTAAAAATCTATATCTAGATATTCAAAATGAAAAAAATATAGACTTTGTTTAAAATGTATGTTTCGACCTAAATACATCATTTCACTATAAGATAAACTAAACATATTGCATAAACTAAATCTATTGCGAAAGAAAACGAAGTAAGAGACGTAGGAGTATTGTTTCTGGCAGTTTATTAGGATGGCTTTAATTAAAAAATAGGTGTTTATAGCGAAATTAAAAAAAAACTCTGGAATAAATGCCGCATCAATTCGTATATGTACTATTATATCCTTTTTACTGACCAGCTGGCTGAAAAGGAATAATAGTTGCTTTTAAATAAATCCATGCATAATTTTATATTCAAGATTCTATAAACAAGTATTTTTATGCATCGGATTGTGGTAGAAATCAAAAACATTATTTTAATAGCTTTACATTAAAAATTGTGTAAAAAAAACTTTAGCAATACAATCAAGACTCAAAACATCATAGAGACACTGTAATCATAAGGTTTTTATAATCTATTTTAAATTGTATGGTACCATTTTCAATAATGCAATTTCATTTTCCGATTTCTCTTTCTTCTTTCTGCCTTAAATTTCAATGATGAAAGGAAATTGCGTGATTTAATATTTAATGAAACAATGAAAACGATTTGAATTTCATTGCAACAATGAAATCTATTGGTAAAAACTATGTTTAAAATATTTTTTTTTAAAAAAATTGTGATGACATTGTGCTGCAATTAAATTAGAATGCCTAAAAAATAATTTTTAAAAATTTTTTTTGAAATGATGTAAAATAAAGTTTTATGCATTAATAATTTCGAAAATTATCAGTGGAAGATTAACAAAATTCAATCCAATTTTTAGTATATAAAAAGGTCTCAGAGGTGCATATTCCTACACCTCAAAGAACGCCTGTTCCTAATTTGATAACTCTAGCTCAAATGGTCTCATCCATTCAGCACTAAAACACACAAACACTAATTAAAATTTCTAAAAAATCACTCCGAGGTGCACATTTCCAACCTATATATAGTAAATTTAGTTGTAGATCAAACGGCCTGGTTAATAGAGTACCAACACACTCACACACACACACACGCGCAAACACACACACACTTTCCAAAACTTGTTTTAGTTGTAAATGTAATCAACAAAAGTGAAACTAAAACTTTCGTAAATATCATTATTTATTAACTACATCGTTTATTTAGGAGATAAGTTGCTAAATCATGGATGTCTTGAATCCATGTCTTGTAGAATATAACATTTATGAATAAGATTTATTTTTAGATTTTTTTTTTCTGAGAAACGAGATATGATTCTCAATTCCCCCTCACAATTTTTCTTTTGGAGTAATTGGGAAGAGGTTTTCAATAAAATGATTTTAATAAAAAAATTATATTTTTCTTGTGTTTCGAATAATTGATTATATGAAAAATATTATATTAAATCTATGGATTTGGTAGCGTCAGGACAGACACACCAGTAATGTTTATTATTTTGTTTCAAATTAAAAACTGATATTTTAAAAGATGCGATCTGCATCATATTACTTTTTACATATGAAAGTAGATTATTAATAATGATTTTATGCTCTCTGACATCAAATAAGGAATAAAACAAGAAAACTAATTTCGAGTAAGGAAAACACATGATTCTGAAAGAGGAAGCTGAAGATGATGAATTCGACTCTTTGCAATAATAAACGATGGAGACAATATCGAGATAGTAATATATATGAACAGTATAGTGATGGAGATTGTAAGGACTGCATGCAGATGGAGACAGTTAACATGTCGAATCATCAACGGTTGATTTTTCAAGAAATAAGTATATTTTGATCGATTAATTTGAAGGTACAAAATGATGATGGAAGATGATGATGATGACTTCATTGATGAAGTCATCGGCAACTTCATTGATGAAGTTGCCGATGGTCAGCTGAATGAGATTAGCTTGAAGAACACCAATTTGACTATGTCAAAATTTATTTTAGGGGTCGATGATAGTTTACAATGGCCAATAGTTAGATTACCTGTACCAAAAGATCCTAAATAATAAGAATAAAATAAATAAAAATAAATTTATAGAATAATAAAATATTAATAGAAAATAAAGAATTAATAATAAAATAGTACAATTAGAATAATAAAGCTTAAATAGATTTTTTTTTCAAGTATCGTAACTGTCAGAAAAAGAAAAAAAAAGAATTGAATAAGAGATTGAACGTTACGTTCATTTAATTAAACACATAAAAAATAAGCAGCATTACTATCCTTATTCGAAATTTACTGGCATAATATTAAGATAGTATTCATCATATAAAGAAAGTTGCAATTTTACGCTTTTTGAAATTCTAGTAGAGAGTGTAACTGGCCGACTAAGCTGAATTAAACATAGTAAGACCCCTTAAGCAATGAAAATCTCCCCCCTTCTCTTTATAACTTCCAAAACCAGACGCCAATTTAATTTTCTTATAAGCAACTTTTAAATAGGGATTATTATGTCAAAGTGAAATAAAAGAAAATGCGGGTCAATTTCAATATTTCATCTGAAAAAATAAAATTAAAAATATTTAAAATAAAATTGGAGTTTTGTATGAGGTGTTAAGTTGTGGATGATGCAACTGACGGTTTAGTTTAGTTATATTAACGTCCCGTTGTAAAGCAACACTAGGGCTATTTTGGGACGGATCTCGTAATTTTGAACCGCGGTCAGATGTCGGGGACGACACCTGAGCTGGCACCCCCCTCTCCACACCGCACCACACTAGCGGGAATGCAACTGACGGAGAAAAAGATAAGAATAATGTTCTGAAATTTAACTCATTCTTAATTTCTATTTCGAACAAGGTCAAAAGCATTGCTCTTGTTAATTAAATTTATTGTTTCTTGAAATTTCCCTGAAAATTCTCTAAAAAGGTCAGCCTAAGTGGTTTCCCCAAAACTTTCTCGCATATTCTCTAATAAAGATGTCATATCTGATAATGCCTTGAATGGTATTGGCGTACAATAATTATGAAATAATACTCTCTGGCGTGACTTTTTCATTTTTACTGAATCTATCGATAATAGGAAGATTCTTGGCGAGTAATTAAGCCCTGGTATGAGGTAAATAACATCCAAAAATCGAATCTGCATTTTAGATGCGTTTTCCCCAAACGATTGCAGCCCAAACTTTACACAGAATTACAACTTTAATCACAAGATCAAATGCTAAATTTGATAGATCTGAGTCATAGCGTTTTTGAGTTTACATGTTTTTGGAAGTACAGACCGACAGATGGTCAACTCCTCATTGGATTTGGCTCAAAATTTGGCAGGTGTCTACATAACAAATGTTAAATATGTGTACCGAATTTTATCCATCTAGCGTTCTTCATTTAATAATTATCGTGTTAACTTATTTTCGAATAGACGGACAGACAGTCTTCCCCTAAACGGATTGCAATCCAAATTTGGTAGAAATCTACAAATTTGATATAAAGACCGTATATCACATTCCATCCATCTAGCTCAACTCATTTTTGAGTTAGCTTTGTCACATATAGACAGACAGACGGACATTTTCCAAAAATGTGTTTTCGAACTCAGTGTGATTCTAAAACGTAGATTCGCGTCAAAATCTCAAGTTCGAATTCTTTGAAGATTACTATACTTTCTCTTTACTATGTATACGAGAAATTTTTCTTAAAAAAGAAAAAATCTCAGAGTTTCAAAAGTTGTGGGGCTCTTAGACAGTTGCTTAATTTACCTATTCGACAATTTGGCTCGGAGAATATACAGAAGACTTGATGCAAAACTTAAATTATATTATTTCCAAAATGTATAAAGGGGAAAAACGTGAAAACAATTTTCACATTTTTTTATTTGATACATTAAGAAGTTCTGCATGACTTAACCCTTTAAAGGGCCATTTTTTTCTAGTCAAATTATGTTAAAATATTTTTAGCCTTGAAATTAGAATAAGAAAAGGGATTCATTTTAGCTTATTAGATAAATTTAATTTGATTAATTAATTCATTTGGTTAATTAATAATTAAGTAACAAATCAAGACATATCATTTTGTCTGAGATAAAGAACTGAAGCATCTAAGTTTCTATCTTTCTAAAAAAAATGTGTCAGAACTTATGCCAACCTACATAAATTCATACAAAGATTAATAATTTGGTGGAAAGCATACTTCCCACGGCCCTAGAAAGGGTTAAACGGCATTTGGAGGTGATGAGTAATTCTAGGAGGCAAAAGCAGCATCTGTCACTCTTTTAGTACATAAATTTATTCATTAATTTATCTAAATTTTGTTCATGTATTTGTCCATCAACAATTTAGTACATTTTTCCTTTTACATCTTTAAATTTTTAGAGAGAAACGGTATACAGCATTTTATATAGAGAAAAAACTTCCTCGGTGGATTGCTTTTTAATTCAACTTTCATTCTCATTGTTTCTTATGTTCAGGGACAATATGCTTTCATTTTTCTACCAAACAATTAAGAGAAAAAAGTACCATAGAAAAGAGAATTTCCAAAGTTTTTTTGAAATTGTGATTTAAATTATGAAATGCGGAAATTTTTTTGCAGTCCAAATTTCGATAATAAATAAGAAAAATGAAGGATAGATGATTCATAAAAATTAATTTAAAATACTTCACAAGAAAATTTTTTGCATTAATAAATATGAAAATAGTTTGTCTTCGCATGCATTTATTTTAATCTTACTGGTTGGAAATTACTTTTTTACAACTTATCTGGAAATGTGTAAATCGTAAAAAAAATTTTCAAAAACAAGTAAAAATGCTTATTTTGTTATTGAATTTTTAAATAAATTAATGATTATTTATGTACATTTTCATTAAAAAATTATTTACATCAAGTTAAAAATCAAATAATTTTTTTATTAATTAATTATTAAATTATTCAAAATTAATAAAAAAATCAAATTTTGAATTGTGCAGAAATGTATCATTATTCTGTGTAATATCACAAGCTATAGAAATTTATTCATTATAAAACAAGACCGGCAATTCACCAATACTCTTCTTATTTCTTTCAGAAAATACTAGTGAACAATTTGCTTACTCATTTTCTAATAAAGATAAGAAATGATAGTTTCTACTGTATTTCACTACTTAATTAAATTATTAATAAGGCATTTTTTTAAAAGGACAATATATAACATTTATTAGATAAAAAAAAATACTTGTAACGTAGCATACCCATCATAACTTGGTTTCTACAATGTTACTATTATTGTTATTATTTGGTTCCCAAACATCTGGATGCTAGTATTCCCCTATTTACATTCTCTCTATTAACAATAAATTGTTTGTTTGTTTCTTATGGCACTTGCCACTGACAAGCCCGCTGTTACGAAGACAGCGATTTAAGCCTGAGGGGGAACGTCTCTTATTTTTTATAGCAGCGCCAACTAGGGCCAAGGGTACGACTTTGCCACTCGCGCATCATTCATTCGCTTGCACAACCCCTTTTTACAGGAGGGCACATTCACACATCTCACAGATAGAACAACAGAAGAACAACCATGCCCAAACCGGGACTCGAACCCGGGACGCCCAGATCACGGGGAAGACGCGCTACCCCTATGCCAGGACGCCGGCATTAACAATAAATAAAAATACAAAGGGATTTCGCTAAACAAGAATAATTCATTCCCAAATCTTATCTGTAATACAAAACATTCGATAATCGAAACAATTTTTTTTCTGCAAGAATGAAAGTAAAATAGAACAACGCATTCCATTCCGAAAAGAAACCGATTAAAGTACTACTAAAAAATTGTAATCACCATTTTTTCTGTTTAAAAAACATCTCTGCAGTTAAATCATTGGAACTTGATTATTAATTTTCCATGAAAATGAAGAAAAAAAAAATCTCCTTACTTACTAAATTTACTATATATTGTGAATTTTTTTATTTTCAAGCTATCGCCAAAGAAGCCAACTACCTGTTGGCGAATTAAAGTAATTCTACATTTTTAATAGCATCATGATGTCATCAGACTTCATTATAGTCTGTGTATTTTCTATAGGCGGTTCAAGTTCACATTTTCTACTTCGTTATTGGTTGTCTGGTAATAGTAACGCGGTAGAAAATTTGATCTTGAACCGCCTACAGAAAATATACGGACTATAGTATAGTTCATCTGCATAATGACAGAAAACTAGTGTAAAGTTATTAAAATAACACGGATTAGACATCTGTTGCAATCTGATAGGAATGACGAATATTTTACGAGCGATTATTACGTAACCAATATCAAAAAGTCACAAATACCAGTGATCAATACTTTTCAAAGAGGGGTGTGATTCAAATCCTTGATACGATCTCACTGGTGATATTTCGATTACAGGTCTTGGATCACGATATTAGGTAACAATCGATACGATCTGTGAATGGGCTGAAAAGTGAATGAACCGGTTATTCTTGGAATTATCATATCATTGATTTTCATATTACTGAAATTTATCGGAGCGGTGACTTCACTGGAAAGTGGGAAGTCACCACTCCACTTCATGAGAGTGACTCTGACTCTCCGATATTCGCATTTGACGATGCACTATTCCTTAAAGATCATTTTTAATTCCTTGTGACATGACTGCATATATTAGGTTTACTGCTGGCGACATCTATTGGTAGAATATAGAACTAAAATAAACATTTTAAAGAAATGACATATTTTTAATTCAAAATTTTTAGAAAATGGTTTATTCCAATAAAGAAATTAAATAAATAGTTTTGAAAAAAAAATCAAATTTAAGAAGTAAGCTGAAATAGATAAATTAATTCAATCACACGTTACTTAAATTAGTAAATTAAGTATTAATTACAATTAATACATTTTATATTTAATACTAATTTATAATTATTGAAATAACAGATATTTAGAACAAATATTTAAAAATAACAATAGCAATATTATTTGTTATTCAAAAAATCGTGGATTATGCATCTTTACAATCTGATACTTAAAAATATTTTCTTGGGTGAATTATGAATCTAAATAAGCATATTTTTCGAGTTTGGGTTCGAAAACCCTCCAAGTTTTTGCGCATGAGTCAGGATGCGTTTATTTAGTCAAAATAAGAGAGGGGGGGGGGAAGATGAAAGGAGGAGATGTTAGCCATATGGCGAATTCAGATTGTCGAGGAACTGGAGGAGTAAAAATTACTCATCTTTCTGCTTGCACCCCCTTACCGAAATACAATCGTCGAAAAGAGCTAGTCTCGCGATCTTAAAATCCGTAATAAGGGATTTAACTCAAAGTAAACTCAACCAATATTCCAGGCGAATCAAATGGTCGTTAGAAGTGATTAATCTTATATAAAGCTTATGGTGACAAAATGATATTTCCGGATGATATAATTTCTTCAAAAAGATAAAATCCAAATATAAACACGGATATGAAGTCATTTGACACAATCACTTTACAATCATACAATAGAATTGGTTGATGAATGTATAGATTCATTTCCAACAAAATGCCAGAATTATGAGATCTTACAATGCTTATGAATGTAATAAATAAAGATAAAACTGAGTTTCGCTTTTAATTCATCAGGATAGAAGTATCAATTGTTGTTAGCAATCCAAACTGTGAACAATATAACAAATACTTTGTCCATCTGAAACATTTTTCGAGCATTGGAAATTAACTGGGATTAAACCGCAGACTCCAATACATTGTCAAAAATGGAATGTTCAATGCTCATGATTTCTTATTTTCATTATTGCTACGATGTCTAATTTTTGTTGCGTGGCTATTTGCGTTCAAATTTCATTCTGATTTCGCCCTGATATAACAACAAATTTTCCAATCTTCGAATCATCCGATCATTTATTAAAGGAAATTTCTAAAATTGTTGATGTATTGAAATATCTTAAACAGAACCATTATTGTTTTATTGACTATACATGAACAGTATTTCTTCAACAGTTCCACAAGAAATCAGTTGTAAAATGCATTAGTTATTTTCTAAATGAATAGAAAGTTAACTTACCTTCAAATTCAAAATGAGTTTATCACTCTTTTTAATATCATAAACGAAGAATTTCTTGAAAATATTTTGAAGCGGTGAACACCTGAGAAAAGACAACAAAGGCCGCCATTTTGCACTTCCCGAAGCAGTTATAGTTACCAGACATCAAAAAAACTTAAAGGCCAACACAAAATCACGAAAGTTGGATTACTGATTGCGACCTTGAACTAAAAGTACTTTAAATGAGAGGTTATTCAACATACTGAGAAGGAGTTTTCGCCAAAATGAAACTTTTTGCTCAACAATAAGATTAATTTCATTGACGCTGCTGCACTCATGGCAAAAGGTGTCACCATGTTAAAAAAAAAAAAAAGTTAAAACGTCCTGGTGTTATTATCATTTTAGCGATAGGTCTAACAAAAAAAGACATCATTTCGAATTTTTGACCATGGTGTCATAGTATCAATGCTTTCGATGTCTCCAAAGGGGCTGAAATACTTCTTATATAGGAAGTATTTAAACTATTTGCTAATAATAGTGAAATATTTTTAAGTAATATCTCCCGGACCTTTTATTAGCAATTAGTTGGATAAACAAATCTTTTCACTGTCGAAAATAAAGTAACTATTTATAATAGATTTAATTCAAACTGCCAAATCGGATTTGCATTTGATACTTTTTATCCGTTAACATCATGCCAATTTGTTCCGGGTTCAAATGCACCTGCTTTGTGCAGATCCGATCTCGCTGTTATTGAATCGGTGATAATAGATTTGGACAGCTCTGCTCTAATTAAAAAAAAAAAAAAAATGTAGCCAAGATCTGTTTGTTAACAGATAATAGTGCATTGCTTTGTTATTAGTTGTTAATAAAATATTGCAGCACGAATTATTTAATATTGTTATATGTTATGATTTTTGATTATTTTTATTATTATTAACCTTTTGCACTCGGATGGTGCCTCTGTCACCATTCAAAACGGTGCGTCATTTTGACGTTTTATTTATTTATTTTTCAATTTTGATTGTTAAAAGCGCCTACAGAATGCTAAAAAGTAGATTAATTTTTCAGGGAAATTCAACATAAAACAATTATATATATATTTATTTTTCAGGAACAATAAACAAATCCTTGTATTAGTTGAATAATTATGCATCGGATTACTTTTTCGAGTATAAAGGGTTAAACTACCGGAAGAAAATCAATGATATAGTTGAAAAACAGCCTTTAGGTAGGTATAAAGAGAAAAAAAAAATTAAGAAATAAAGAGGAAATTATTGGAAATCAACAATAAAGTTTATGGTTAAAGAACATCCTTTCGGCTTAAAAAAAGAAAAATGCGAGAAAAAAAAATTCAGTAAAAAAGAAGGTAGTTTTTAAACAAATCTGCTCTCTCCCGTAATATAATTGGATGCATAGATATTGGTAGAAAATTTGGAAGACACATAGTACAATGAACAGAACGCACAAGGCATCTAAAATAGTAGGAATTATATAAATTCCAAAATTTGAAGTAAAAAATATTTTTCTGATGAAGCCATTAAGAACAAACTGCACAAAATATTTGATTGAATTTTTCGGTGAATCAACAGGTCGATCTCTAAAAATGGCTAGTTTTTTATATTTATAGAGATTCAATTGATGATTGTTTTCACTTATCATGGCTTGTTTATATAAAAAAAAAAAGATTTATTGAATTACAAATAAATCAAAATATATAGATGAAACGGCACTTTCGCGATCAGTAAGGCATAAAAATAATCAGTAAATAAGATATTAAAATTTCCAAATTTTACTATCTCGAATAACGAATTTTCTTCGTGATACATCTAGAAATATAAGTAAATTCTGCGTTCTTTTGGTTTAGAAAAAATACTAAATGCATGAAATTTTTGACTCTGCTTAGTTAGTTAATAATATAGATATTTTAAAAACTAACAGAAAGCTTTTTTCCCCCACTTAGCTTTCTAGAAAATATCATATTTCAAATTTATTTAACTGTTTAAAAACACATGCTAAAAATTATACTTTTGTCAGTTTTGTTTTTAGTAAAAGTTAACTTAATCTTTTAATTTCAGGTTAAACGTGAGGGTAACGCTGATGAAAGCAAATTTTTTCATGTACACATAATATGTTCGTACAGATCAGAATGATTTTTATTTTTTATGAAATAAATTGTCGGAAAATACGCATATATATATTAAAAAACTGATTAAAAATAGAAACTGAACCTGCATGTTAAAAAATTGGTATCGATGGAAAGTTAACTTTTTGAATTTTAGAAAGATATAAGAATTATTTTTGTGCTTGTATTTTCGGAAATTGTTGCGGAAAAACGTCAATATTTATTTAATTTTAAATTAATTAAAATTCCTAAAGAATCTCTGCAAAGTGTACATTTTCAATATCTAAAATACACAAGATTCAAATTTGATAGCATAGGACAAACGACCTGGCCTGCCCCGATCCTTAAATGGGGATTTTGGAGATTTTTACGTACACCATTCGACGCCAAAAATATATTTGGTTTACAGTTGGTATACAGTTTATTTTCATCTATATATATCAGTCATAATTATGTGAAGCAGAAAGTTTCTTTACAACAAATGAACAAATTTGGAATTCGCCTGTAAATTGAAAGCAAAGAATTGTCATATTTGAAGTATTATATTTTTGGTTTGATTTTTATATTATAATGAAATACCGTACATAAACACGTAATTTAGAGGTTATAATAACGATCTATTACTTAGTCTTTTTTTTTATTGAAATGGTTTTATTGATCATTTTATTACGATACTCACTTAGAATTTTCTCAAAAAAAAAAAAAATATTTTCAAAACAAAGCATAATTTGAATATAATTATACTGTTACACAGCTTTTCGTGCATTTATATAACTTCACTCGTCATTTTTTTTAAAATTTGGCAGTTAATGGGTTAAAGCAACAATACACATTTTAAAAATAAGATCATTGATATGATCCACATTCGTATAATTCACAACACAGTGAAGTACTTTTTTTAAGATAGGTCTTTCAGTTTCATCTAAATTTTCATATTCCGTAATTTTACTACCAATTCCACATGCTAAATTTAATCCATCTAGATTGTTGTGTTTTGGAGTCATCGTATTTATATATACACGGTTAGAAAGACAAATATTCCGTTATTCCAAATATCTTTTCAATGTCAGAGAAATCTGAAGTTTCAAAATGTAATAAAATATATCGTAATTAAATAAAAATAATTTATAATTAATATATATTTTTTTAAATATACGAATCTGATATTTTTTCTAAATATATTTTGTACGTGAGAAAAAGAAACAATTTCATTTTATATTTCAGAATTAAATGAATAAAACACTTTAACAAATCATGCACAACAAAAAGTTTATTATAGACAACATGGATAATAAATATGCAATCATATGTATATATTATGTGTGTATATATATATTATATCTCTGGGATTTTTTTATATAATGGAAATTGTCACAGACCATTTTATACATTACATGTTTTGGATAAATTTTTTTATCACAAGGATTCACAGTGCAATGTTCACAAACTGTGACCACAGTATAACATGCACACATAGAAACTTCACATGTGAGGCTTTAGCCGTGTATGATACAGTATAGTTTTGATAAACGTTACCAGCAAGATAAACAATCGCTGTTCCTCAATTGGAATACCTTAGAAGTGGAATCTTCGTTTGCACGAGGAAAATGATCATATATATACACCTATTTCACGACAAGAACTATCAATTATATTGTATATATTCCAAGGTAATTAACCCATTAGTTTAAGACCCTGAGCAGAAATTTCGTAACATCATTTTAGATCTGAAGATCATTAGATCTTCGTCAGTTAGATATGAAAATAATTCGAAATGTAAAAATCATAGCTTATAATAGGATTTTTGCTTTCTTTTTGAATACACAACAATAATGATATAATTGATTTAATTTAGGGTTAGAATCAAAAATACAATAGTATTGTTATGACAAGTTCGGTAAGTATGGAATTTTCCAGCAATAACTCGTTACATTTGGTGTTAGATTTAACCATAACGATTGGTGAAAAAGTCGCCAATTTGGCGACGACTCAGTACTGTGTTCTCATTTTACTTGAAAACCTTCGCAGTTTTTAAATTTTTGATAAGTGAATCTTGTTTTCAATATCATACAATGAATTTTATCTTTGAGCTATTTTAAATCTAGTGAAGGTCGCACGAAACTTTACTCAAATTACTTATCTTTCAAAAATGTGTTCAGATAATTTAAACGAATCGTTTCATTTATATTGATTATTCAAATTTTATTTATATCATAATATATTTGCACTTAATTAATTCTGCAACGTAATCTATACATGAACTTTCCACCTATGTGTTTAAAAAGAAATTCATTGAGGTAGTGAAATAATGATTTATTACAAGACTAGATACAAATTATAAAGATAACTGGAATTTTCCCGCAGGTTCAACAGCCAGCCGAACATGCGTCAAAGGAGATTAGTGCCATAACTTTACAATGCAAGAATCGCGATTTCTCGCCAACGTCATGGCACAAGATTGTTGTACCTGCTGACACGCTTGTACACATTTGGCATTTATAGCGCTAACAGAAAAAAAAAAAAAAAAAAAATGACATATCGCGCCAAACTGTATGTTTGGCGACAATTGCAATCAACCCAATGGAAAAATACAAAGATATTTATCTCGTGATAGTGCAAAAACGAACATTGATTCCACTTCCTTCACAAACAGATTTTAAATTACTAAATCTACAAATGCAAGCAGCCAGTAGAAAACTAAAGTAGCCAAGAAAAAGTAATACCAAATTTCTATAAGCACCAAAACGCAACTGTACAAAAATATATTGAACTTGTTTTATCTTAAATATTTTATGGAAAATCTGCCAGCACAAAATAATGTACTGAATGACCAAAAGAGCACCGGAAATTTAATTTCTTCCTCTTTTTTTTAGATATTCTTGAACACACTGATACTCAAACTCTTAAGCATTAAATATTTTAATTATTATGATTGAATATTTTTTTACAGAGAAAAAAAAATACTTTTTAGAACAAGGCTTCTTAAACTTTTCCGAATTTTTGTCACCATTAGAACAGCCAAAATATTTCATGACATTTAATAAGAAAAATCACCTCTTAAAAAAACAACTTTTTTTCCCACCCTTTTATTTGGGAGAAAAATATTTCTTGATGCCATTTACAAAGGAATCTTTCGAAACGGAAATAATGGGGAAAATATTGCATTACTCCATTCACAAATAAAACCTTTTATCATTTTGAAAAAAATATTCCATTTATGAATAAAACTTATTTTTGTTGTTTACATCATTTTAGGAGGGCGGGGAGGGGGTGATATTACATGATTTCATTAACGAATTTTTTTTATTATACCAAATGTATAAAAGAGAAGGGAAAGAAAACATTAATTAATAAAACTAAAAAGAAATTAAGCATGCTCTTTTAAAAACTTCGAATGCGATATTTTAAATAAAAACGGTATTTAAAATTAGTTTGCCTAACATTGAGGAATCTAGCAAAAATAAGCATTGTAAATAACAAGGATTCCTAAATTCATATTTGACGCCCTATTACTAACCACAAATTAAGAAACCCTACATATAAAAATTTAAGTCTCTCACACCATCCCTACTCCCAAAATAATCTGAATTGAAAAGAATCCATTTCAAATTTATCAAAAAAATATAATGGCTCAGAGTACTGCTTTAATCATTGTCTGCTAAATAAAAATTAAATTCCAAATCCAAAAATAGAAAGGTACAAGCAATGTAATTCTATTAAATATATCCTTCTCTCATAAATAATTTTTATATTACTTCAATAGCAAATTTGGTCAACAAAAAAAAAAATAGAACCTGAAGTTATACCATCAAGCGTTCATCTAAATTTTAATTAATTTTAATCGTTTCCTCAAAATACAAATCCAAGTTATTATTCCAAATTGTGAAGGTACTTGGAACCATTTTGTCACACCACAAAACTTCAATACATAATAAGTATTGGTCATATGGATTGTATATAATATGTATTGGTCATGTGGATTATATATAATAAGCATTGGTCATATGAATGACAAAAGAAAATGGAAATGGATTAATGTGATAATCCATTTCACTACAATGAAAAACTTCTCCATATGCAATATATTCATTATAATATGCAAAAAAGGCAGTAAGACAGAATTTCGAACACAGCATAATGAAATGAAGATGCAGTAAGTAGTTTCAGAAGATTTAGAAAACCACCTGCAGAACATGCAAGTGGCTATCAAATAGATACCAGTATCTGTGAATATGTCTCATAGTACCTGCATGAACATTCCCTGTGTGTTCATAGCAAGTCACATTTTATTATTATTATATATCCAAACAAAAATTTAAACTTTCTTTTTTAAAGCATTCAAATTTTGTGCTCATATTACTTACAAGAAAACTATAACAATTTGTAACTGGTGCAACTGTTTTAAGTAACCCAGTCTAATCCTAACTAAAAATTAGTCCTCTTAACTAAAAATTAGCCCAACAAATCTGTAATCTGATATAATCTACATTTTCCAGTATCTCAAAGAAATTATCTTCTAACCATGCAAGTACAAATAATTTTTTAAATAAGTTATGTAAGAATAACTGACATTTTTTTCTGAAAAACGTTGATAATAATGCTAATATATAGTTTCTTAAAACTTTTAGCCCTCTACTCTTTTTCTGAGTAAGCTAAGAGCCACGATACCAATTCAAATAGAAAATATAATTCAATTTATCATTTGCAATATACAAACCAAATCCTGAAGTTGAGTAATTAATTAATGATATAAAAATAAAATTTTAATTTAATATAATCATTTGGAAAACTTATATATACAATAAATACAGATGTATTTGATTATGTTTATAAAGCAAATAGCATTCATAATTTTGCAGTTCCAGTTAGGGAGGGGATACAATTTTCAGAAGCCTTGGTCTAAGAGATACAAATTTAATTTATAAATGCAGCATAAGATATGAATTCTTGTAGCATGCATTTTACAAATGCCAATATTTTTATTTAAAACAAAACAAAACAAAAAAAGACCTGAGAAAGCAAACTAGTTTAATGAAAATAAAATTCTCACAGCTGAAACAGTTCAGAATTCATCAGGAATGTCTACTTATTAATGGATACAAACATTATGTACAACAACTGAAAATTCATTGCATTAATATACAGATCTTTATATACACTGACCAAAAAATTATGATCGAGATCCTCTTTTAAAATTAACCAGCAAAAGTTCTGCCATTAAAAATGGTAAGACTTAAGATCAATATACAGTTTATCCTCAAGCATGCCAAAATCATACTAATCATCTAAAAAAAACTCATCAGAAGTTCACTATTTTGGAAATGGAAACAAAGGATATTAGAGTTGCCATAAAAATTTCACACTTACATTTTGCAAGAAATTGCCCCAAAATAATTCAACTTTGTCGACTGCACATTAATCTTAAGTCTAGCTCTGAAAATAAAGCTTAAATTTTAAAAAAAATCCATCATTTATATAAAAAAAATTTGGAATTTAGTTCTGCAATCATTTTTTTACACATTGGCTTTAATCTCGAGGAAAATAATGCATGAACAGCATGAAATATTTGAAAGCCTATGGGAATGATGCTTAAATATTTATATATATCAAAAAATTCCACTAAGTAAAATATTAAAAAAGCAAAAATGGAAAAATATATAAACTAAATTCAAACAGACTCGGAGATCACTATGTACAGCAATTGAAGTAAACAGTTGGCGCTCCGTGTGATACAATGTGTTTCATGACTGCTATAAATTTTAACACATTAGTGGCTGAAGACAAACACTGAGGATATAACCAGTGCCATGAACTGCATATACATACTCTAAGTGTAACACAAACATTTACAAGACTAGCTGAAAAAAAATCAATATGATAACTTCTGAATAAAATTTAAATACATTCAATTTTCACTGAAAACTGAATATGTTTATGTATAAAAATCTTCAAACCCAAATCATGAAAATGTATTACAGTCGTACATTTATCACTGATTTGGATACACAGATAACAACAACATTCGAATTATTGAGGTAATTCTTAATATTTTAGTAAATAAATAAATCTAATTTGAATTATATTTAAAAATTTCCTCCAAAAATACATTTTTTTCAATGCTTAATTCATAAGCATTTCTAATATTTAAACTGAAGATTCCAGTTAATTTTGTTACAATTTTTGAATACTGAAACAAAATTGAATGTTACAAATAACTGGAAGATTTAAACAGCTAAAAACAGTCAACATCTCATTATCAAGCAAATAGCAGACATTACTTTAACATTTATGGAAATGTATAAAAAGAAATTACGTCAAATTACTATACATTTTATGATGGAAGCAACATTTTATCGCTAATACCTAGGAACAAGAATATTTTCTAATTTATAACAAATAGAATCAATCATTTCTATGAATAATATACATCAGATATTCAATAACATGCAATATCACAGTGATAAAACAGGATTTTAAAGACTAAATAGTAAACACGTTTTTGAGATAGCTTTCATATATGTTAATTTACAATCATGCTTTTCAAGTTTATACCTCAAATACAGTCACACTGTGTGACATGGATTTATCACACAGTAAAATTGCAAAAGCTCGATTGCAGATATAAAGCTCTGTTTTTATAAGCCTCATAGTGTAGATAATTATTATAACAGCAAATATAATTTTATAACAGAAAGCAGTAAAAATATATCTGAATAAATTATTAATGTATGTTAATATTAAAATAAATTAATAATTTAGAATTATTTTAAATAAATAAATATATTTTAATTTTTCTGGATTTTTGAACTATTTTCAAATGACATTATGACTAGATTAAAATTTATAAATTATTATAGTATTTTTATAATATGCTTATTATAGCATTTAATAAATCCAGAATTTATGAGATCAAAGGATAATGTAATATATTACTGAATGCGATTCGATGAAAAAGGCATAATTTAACAAATTATTTCATAAAAAATAAATGAATAAAAAACTTTTTCCAAATTCAGATACTAAGATTAAATATAATAAATAGTAAAAAAATTAAACAACAAAATAAAAAAATATGTATTTATTTAAAAGCAAATGCTTTGGTAAAAAAAAAAAAAAAAATTACATTTTTAACCTAAATATACAAAGCAAGTATAAATTAAAAAAAAAAAAAAATTAAACCATATCTATTTCCTCAGTGCCCTAAAATATTATTTATTTAGAAATAATGTTTTAAAGCAACGCAAATTAGTAAATTAATTTATAAAATAATGCAACATGAAAACTATCATTGATTTACTTACATTTATATCAATCATATTTAGCATAAATAATATATCAAATACTTAAACTTAGAACTTACAGTCATACCTTAGTATAAGGAGGAAAAAATCACACAAAAAAAAAACAAAAAAACTTAATACAGTTTCATAAATAATTACTCTAAAACAAAAATTTTCATTCTTAATTAAAAAAAAAATTGCAATCAATAATTGTTTAATAAATCAATTTGTAATTAAATCAATATGATAAATTTATATACAAAGATTAACCTACATGTTCCTTACAGAACTCGTGACAAAATTTTAATATTAATGGAAATTTTCATTCTTAATAAACAGCTTTTTTTATTATTATTTTTACCATGAGTCTGGACTGGACATGGACACCTCCAAACAGTTGAACTTCCACAATAATTTCACCTTTACTGTAAAAATTGATCCACATCGTCTTTGGGAACAAGTCAATATCAAGCAATCATTATGTACATCACAAATAATTTTTTTTAGAAAAACAAAGTTATCGAATTTAGTACAAGGATACAAAATTTCCAGCCGAAACTATTTTGTCATCAAAATTATTATCACCCTATAATTGGGATGTGATATGAAATTACATTTAAGGGAATTAGGTTAAGCCTTGTTTCAGGCAGCAGAAAGTTTAATTACTATTTTAAATAAAAATAATCCTGACGAAATAAATTAATAAGTTAGTAATGATTAATTAAAATTTTCTTATCAATCTTTTCAGTATGCTTCTCACGTCAATTTTTAATATTGACTTGAAAAGTATTTTATATTTTCTGAATTATTACGAAAATATTATTGCCATCAAAATAATAATTGAAATTATAAATAATTACTATGTTATATATGATGTCAATAAATATTATGCTACTAATTATTTATCTTTCATCTTTTCAAATTATCTCCAAAATCAATAAGAAACACATCTGCAATCCTTTTTCCCAACACGAGCAGTTTTTTTTAATTGAAATAATAACACATCATAAAAGTTAAATTGAAAAAGTATTCAAATGATTAGCAATTTTTCATTTTACTAAAAGATTAACAAAAGAAACAACATTTTAATTAAATTAAACTGCTTTTTTGGAGACAACAAAATGCATAATTCAAAATAATTATAATGATACAAACTCTCAATCTACTGCTTACTGCTGCACGAAATGACTAAAGTATACAATTTTCTAGTTTAAGCAATCCATGAAACTGAATTTCAAAAATTATAAAATAACTTGGAAGAGTTTCCCAGCATATTATACAGGCTGTGAAAACATAAAAAAATTAGACTTTCCAGTGGAAAAAGCCAAGTGTGAATAGACTAGACATCAGAAACATAGGAACATTAGACAAAATATATAAATCTCTTAAATTATAAACAAATAATTACAGGTACAAATATTTTTTTTGGAAACAATATCATATTTGAATAAGAAACTAATACATTTCATCCACTGAATAATAAAATTTTAGAAAATAAATGTAACATATAAAAAAAATCTTCAGTTAATATTAAAAAAACTATTAATAAACACATAATGATTCAGTGACCAATATCAATAACACGTGCTATTGAAATGTTGTACACTTTTTAGTTGAATAACTGTCATTAAAATTTCTTTGAAAATGGAAACTAGGCATGTGTAAACAATTTACATGAAATTAATAAGATCATACAATAAGATAATTAGTATCTTGCAATTACATTATGCAATTAAAAAAATAAGTAAAAATATAATCATAATGTTTCACAAGGATGTCAATCTTATATTTCTGCATTTTAAATACATATTTCAAATAATTCATTAACTTTTTAATTCTTACCTTGAAGTAGAAATGTTTTTTAATACAATTAATGATTTAAGTTGAGAATTATTTTTTAATTTTTGCTAGGCTCATTTATATACAGAACTACATAACTGCTATTAAAAAAAACAATATAGGGTTAGTAACCTTGGCAGAAAAAGTTTTGAAACTCGAATGAAACAAAAAGGAAAAAGAAATACAGGTAAAATTAAAAATCTGAGAACATTTAATAGAAATAAATAAATAAATGATTTTTGAATGGCATGAAAATTCTGATACATAAAAAATGATTTAGAATAAATGGAAAAAAAAAAGACCAAAACAAGATTCAGTACTTTTCCCTTAGCATGGCAGCAGTGGAATTATATGCCAAACTTTTCTGTTAGAAAAAGTTACCAAAAAAATAACAGACAAATGAGCCAAAAAATATGCCAATATGACATACTGATTCTATGACTGACATGCAAGTGTATATTTTGGCAACTAACACATTGACAGAAAAGTGATATTTTGCACCAAAAATTTAAGTTTGGTATTGACTGCTGTTGGACCAATAGAAAATTACCCAAGATTCTTCTCAATAAATCATAATTCAATGAAGACAAATGATATACAGTACATAAAAACATTACAGTTAATTTTTGATTAAAATGTGTCTGCTGCAGAGTTTATGTCTAAAATACTGATATTCAAAATTAAATGCATGCACTGACAGTTTCACATAACGAGGATGATTAACTAGTATGCCAGCCACTGGAGTATAACAGATGTAAATATCATTTACAGAATCAATGAGCAATTCACAGTGTGATAAATACATGATTGTGAGTTTCAGATTTAATGTTTCCACATGCCTAGGGAAGACTGCAGGGTAAAAAGTCTGCTCGTTAAACTGTTGAAGTTTTCGGACACTGGCTATCTTTATAATCAGTGAGAAAATAAGTCAACATTTCACCTTTTCCTTTAACTTTGATATAACCACGACATTCAAGAGGGTAGCCATGCTCTTTTAGTATCAAATATACATCATGGGTAACCTAAAAGAAATATTAATAAATTTTATTTATTTCATGTTCATAAAGTTTATAACACAAATAAAATGCAGTTACATTGTCATGTTTTCTTTAATATAACTCATTTGACATCCTCATGTTTGAATCCTCATTAATCTTTTTCCAGATGATCACTATAAAGTAACTTTGTGGAATGCCTTTGAATTGAAATAAAAATATAATGAAAATCCTTTAATCTTGATTAATATAAAAACATGGCAATAATTTAAATATATATAATAAGAAATGTATCTCAAGCAGCTTTCTGACTAAAGGATTGTAATTCCCCCCCCCTCTTCTTTTTGATGGTCTCATGCTTCTAACTATTCAAATAACTCTTTGTCACCCAAAGTGCTGTTCCAGCTACCTTTTGATGATTATTTCCACCAATGTTTTATCATGGCAGCTCTTTTATCTCTCTGTAAAAGGTCGAACCATCTTCTTTATGACTTTGGCTATCTAAATATTTATGTGTTGTCTTAATTTTGATGCAGGTCTGTCATATATCCTTAAGCTGTCATATATTATATACAAAAGCGGATTTGTGTGAAACTAAATGAAGGGGGAAAGTTCATAATAAACTGTTATTATCAATCATAAATAAAAATTATTAGAAGAATCTTAGTAAAAATTTGAAAATTTCATATATTTTACAACGTAAGAGGGATGGAGGCAGTTAAAAAGTTTTAATTTGAAAGAAACTTTTTGATTCCTAAATTATTTTTTTTCAATAAGCAGAAAAATATCTAATAACTTCTCATAACACCAATTCTTTTTTTAAAAAAATCAGGAAATAATAATTTTTTTTCATAAAAGAAGAATAAATAAAATATTTATAATTTAATACTTTGACTTGAATTATCTGATTGTCTATGAAACATATATACGTTTTATTAAAAGTTACATAAAAATAAAATTTCAAAATACTGATAATTTTAGATTTAGCATCTTAATTTTAAACTAATGCCAGATGATAAGAACAATACTAGTTCAAAATTTCCACAATACAACAACAAGAGGACATTTGACCTCAAAACTTTTCCTGTGTACTTTAGTGATATTAGTATTCATACCTACAAAATGTCTCTTAAGCAAAGAATAACTTAGATCATCAAATATTATTAGTTTGGCAAATAGACAGAAATAAACAATCTAAAATATACTCCAAACAAAAATCTACACAAATCAAATGATGTTACCCAAGAAATTTCAACTAATTAGATTAAATTAAATAGCTTTTGAATAGTAAAAATATTTATTAGAAAATAGAGAGAAAATATAACTAGTCTATCGTATAAAATTATGAATTTTATTGATCCATTTGATTTTGAAAATAACTCCAGGAATAATTCATTCTACATAATCTTTTAAAAGTGAATTCAATTTGTACAGCTTTAGCTCATTGGGAAATTTATTTTATGGGAAAATTATCATGAGTACACTTTACCTGAATTTTAGACAGCTCACCAGTGCTATCCATTCTACTGGCAACATTAACAGCATTGCCCCAAATATCATACTGAGGTTTCTTGGCTCCTATAACACCAGCGACAACTGGCCCAACATTCAAACCTACAAATCAGTTATTTTTTAACACATTATATGATGCCATTCAGTTAAATAAATAAAAAAAATGTAAAGATTAAAAGAGTGACAGTAAATTTAAATTTTTATTAAATAACAAAAGCAGGATTGGATT
Source organism: Argiope bruennichi (assembly GCF_947563725.1). NCBI lineage: Eukaryota > Metazoa > Arthropoda > Arachnida > Araneae > Araneidae > Argiope > Argiope bruennichi. The sequence continues at coordinate 42,080,687 of NC_079160.1, forward strand.
ATGCCTCTACGAGCCATTTGGTTGTGCAAGTGTTTGGTCCCTCATTTTCTCTTCCCTGATTTGTAAACCAGATATATTTTTATTTATTTTAGTTTTAATATCTATATATATGCAGCTTAAACAACATTTTTTCAGAAAATATAAAAATAAAACATTTAATTACAGATCAATTAGAAATTTTCAATATTTGGCATATAAAAAAAGATTCAAAATTGGTTAATTCTAAACAGTGGCAACTTCTTTAACACAATCTAAATATTTTTTAAATAGAACTGGATACAATTTTTAAAATTATGAAGCAATTTATTTTCTTCAAATTGTATAAAGATATGATTAAAAAAATCCTGAAGGTAAATAAGCCATTTTCTTAGAATAGCACTTCACTATTTAAATTATGCATGATTCTAATTTGAGTAAATTCGATTGTAAGGTCCTTTTAAATTAAATGAAAGCATTAACTTAAAATACTCTGAAAATATGAAAAAATAAGAACTTCTTTCCAAATTCAGGTCTCTTACACAGTTGCCAATTTATAATAGTCCAACCCTGAACACTAATTGTATTCTAAATAATATAATTATAAAAAGATTAGGTCCCTACATGGTAAATTAGAAATTCATATTTGATTCATATTGGAAATTCTAATTTTTTTCAGTCTTTTACAGCTGTAAAATCGTATCATACATATAAGTAAAGTAAATTATGAATATGAAACACCATACAAATAAACATGAAACATTTAAGAAATTTATGTGTAAAGTTGATAAGTTCCAAACTGATGTGGCTTTCTGAAATAGCTTTTGTACATTAAAATTAAAGAATTAGTTAAAGTTTTTGAAGTTCATGATGAACACATTTTCAAGACCTGAAATTGATTTATATGACCGTAATTAGGGCTCAGGTTTTATATTTTACGGATTAAACAAAAGCCACTTTGTTTTTTTTACTGTTTTCTTTACAGCCAAATAAGATATTTCGATTTTAGAAATGTATTGTCACATTGATTTGACTAAGAATAAAACAACAAAAACAATTAAGATTTTCATGGTTTCTTAGCAAGTTCTATAATGAATTACAACATTTATGCAAGATTTAACTTCAGCTTATAACTTGAAAAACATGATAATTCTACTCACAACTGACACATGGCCAAGGCGATTATAGAGCTAAATTAAGATTAAATAAAATTCAAAATATTTTCTGAAATAGGAATTTTATTGGAGAAGAGAGAATTGGGAAACAAAAATTTGTTGCAGCTTTCAACTGCCCAAGCAATTATCTATCCTTCCCTTTTTCTTATTGACAATAAATCTTCTCCATAGAATATATATAAAAAAAATATACATTAAAATTATCTTCTGGATAATTAGAATTTCCTCCTGATAAGTTTTGTGAATAAAATCTTAACAATGTTAGTGGCATTTTGCCTATACAAAGTAGTAAGCCAAGTTGAAGAAAAAAATATACTAACATAGCACATATATAGCATAATAGAAAACATTAAGAAAGGCTTAAACCCCAACTTAGGTTTTTTTTTTTTTTTTTTCAGATATAGGAAGCTAAAGTCATTTCTACTAATAATAAAGGAAAAATATGTGTGCAAGCACTTTACAGGACAGACTATTTTACCAAATTTGGCAAAAATTTACTTAGAAGTTAGAGAATATACACAACAAAGTGATTCTTTTAAAAAGAAATTAATTAAAAATAAAATAAGAGTTTGGCGTTTTTTTCTGATAACTTTAGAAAATATGGTAGCACAAAATTGATTGTAACACCATCTTAAAAGTTCTAAAAAATTTAATGACTCCAGTTTAATTGTTGCTTTCCACAAATTTAAATTATTTTCATCATTTTATTAAATATTTGATAACATGATTTTCTTACATTGTTGATGGTAAGAAAAAAGGATTATGTTTAATCTTTGCATCGTTTACAAGATGAATAAGATAGTGAAATTTTGATATTTCAAATGTCAGATGTTAAATTAATGGGACATATTTTTATTAGTTGTGTGATGTCATGGGACTCGACTTTATTAGAATAGTTCAAATACACAATAAATACAGCAGTTGCAAGGCTATTAAACTACTATAGCTTTAATATTGATGCTTAAAAATATTTTCTTGAAAGATTCATGAACATTATGTTTGAGAAATGTAATTAAAAGTAAACATAATCAATATTCCCAGCAAACCAACTCATCACCAAAGATCGTTAGTAAATACAATAAATACAATACAACTTGTAAACAAGAAGAATTTTCTTACCTACTCTTATTTTGAAATTGTTAAACGAATGTACATTAACATAATCCAGCTGGTCTTTTAGTCTTAAAGCAAAGTCGGCCATTCTTGTAACATGAGTATAATTTACCAAATCAACGGTGCTGGCTGTTAAACCAGATGCTGCCATATATGTGTACCCAGTAGTTTTGATTTTCTCAATGCAACTGAACTGTTCTTCCGATAAAATCTGGAGGTAAGAAAAAGAAACATTTTATTACAAGTTTCATTTAAAAGTAACATTTTTTTTTTTTTTTAAATCTTATATTAACCTTAAGTAAGTTTCAACTCTTTCAAAGTAAAATGAATTGAATGAAATATTACTGCCAGTCAATCTTAATCTTAAAAGAGTAGAGGGAGAGTTTGAAAGAAAAGAAAATATTGAAAATGACAAATTTTATTACTTTTAATAATATTCATACTTTTAAAAACCAAAAGTATAGCATCTATCACAAAAAATATTTTTTAATGGTAATGATATAAAAAAATATATATAAGGTCATGTCTTTTCATGGCAGTTTATATGGAATGCAAATCACATACAAACATAATTCACAAAAATTTCACATTTATGATTTTTATGACAGCATGACACAACCTTCTATTATTAATTATCCCCCCCCCCCCTGTCTTAGTTAGATAATGCATTTTCAGCTTTAAGGAACATAGGAAATAGTGTTTGACGCTAGAAATTTCTGGTTTACTCTCAAATATCATTATTACACAAATAGAAGATTTTAAAAATATTGGATACTTTTATTCTCTTTATGCACCAAGTACATTGATCATTTTAAGAAATTTAGTGATTTTCAAATATCATATTTTTCCCAACAAACATGAAATAACCTAATTTCGTATGCATATCATACTTATTTCAAAAGTTAAAATGTTCTTTAATTAGAAAGCCATGAAGCAAGTGCATGATAATGGGACAGAGTGTCAAAATGCATGCAATATATTCCTTGTAGTGGCAAACTACCAGAGGCAAAGGAAATATAAATAATTTAGGCACCAAGCCATCAAGGAGACAAAACATTAATGCACTTATGTCCTAATTTATTACAATTCATGCATCCAAATAAAAATCAGAAATATTCTACTGAATAAGCAGAATGTTACCAGTAACAGCAATTAATGAAAAGCAACAAATATTCCAGAATAAATTTTAAAATGTTCTATAACAGTAAGAACTCAAGTTGATAGCATACAGAAAGCTATGAGCAACTGCATCATCAATATATAAATCAAACTTATGTTTCTATACTTCTTAGGACCACGAAGATAATTTCATAAATTTAAACAATTTTTTAATGTACACATTTTTATAGCCTAAAATATGAAATATTAATATTGAATTGTACACTATGTTCAAATATTAAAGTCTGCTTAACTAGACAAAATGATATATCATCTTTGGTCACATTAACTTCCGTTGTCAGTGACTTTAATTACAAAGTCTTATCTAGTCTTATTCATTTAATACTGATGATTTAATATTTGATGAGTAATACTTTGTATTTGTATCACCTTATTTTTTTCGAAACAGAAATTTGCATATGTAACAATTTAATAGTACAATAATGTAATTTGTTTAAAATAAAAGACATGAGGATAAAATAAGGGCTAAATGAGCTAGATTCTAAAGAATAAAAGAATATTTATTCATATGGCAAAAATACAAAAATCAAAGCTGATAAACAATAACACTCATACTAAAAGCAAAATCTTTTCAGTATTTACCTCATCAAAATCAGCAATAATTTCATTTAGAAGTCGAAGGCATTCAACTCCTTCATTATTAGCCTCTAATTCCATATAGAATTCACTGAAGTTTGGTATTGATGCAAACATAATGCACACACTCTCACACTGCTCATGATATAAATCCTGCAAGAAAAAATAAAAATTTACCATCATGTAATTTTCCTGCTCTCATTTATTTCAGCACTTTTCCTTTAACATGTTTCCAAAATGGAAAATTCTTAAAAAATTGTATTTAATCAAAATAAGAACTAATAAATATTTCACATAATTTATATATCTTAAAAAAAAACTAGCAAAGATTAGAGATAGTATAACTTTTCTGTAAATTAAATTAGTAACTAAATAATTTTGATAAAACCAATAAAAAATATGAACTTCTAATTTTGAGAAAAATATTATTTATAAACAGAAATCATTTTCATAATAAAATAAATAATTGATCGACATTTAAAAATAAATGAATAAAACTTATTCTTCAACTCAATGACTATTTCAGGATAGTTAATATTTTCGAATTAAAAAAAAAATAATGACAATAGGAAAATGGCTGTCATTTTTAAGAGAATGAAACAAAATTAATACTGTCCTAAACAATGTAAAACTGAGTATTTTGCAAAAATATTCCTCAAAGAACCTGGCTTATGTTTGTATAACATGAATAAAAAATATCAGTACATGCAAATTTGGTTTAAAAATGCATATTTTAAATTATTTTGCAAATAGTCTGCCTATGGTCAAAATTTCAAAATTTTATTTATTAGAAGTAAAACAACAGAATTTATAATTTCTCTTTAAATCAATCAGATTTTACCTTACTTTGCTAGACTAAAAATGTTTAGTTTGATTATTACATAATATAAAAAGGATTATCTGCACAATTTACATTTAGAATTAGTAAACAAAATTATATTTTAATAAAAACAATGCATGATTCGAAATAGATTTTCCAGACATCTAAGTTTTAATGGCACTAATGTCTAATTAATGTCAAGGTTTAAATTCCCTTAGGAAAGTCATGTGCATAATATAAAGAACAAGTATATGGCTATTAAACATCCACAGCTTTACTATATGTATTATACTCTGTTTCACCCTAACTTGGCAGTATTGTAAAAGGCAGAAAATGTGACGCTCCGCATTGGGAAAGAGTTCCCCATCAATTCCGATTTTAAAATAGTTAAAATGCTCAGAAATTTATCAAATAATATCATAAATTACAGAAATTCTTTTTTTATTAGTATGTTTTAAAAATTATTCTCAAGTTAGAAGTGTTTATCTGTTAAGTATTTTGTAAATTAAGCGAACGAATAAAACAAAACGATTGGCATAATGAATTCCACTTTGGCTAGAACTGGTCTTCAAGGTCAAATATTTGGCACGCTTTTCTTTTACGTCTCCGCCAACTCAGCTTCATTTAGTTTCCAACCACTATCATCTTTCGTACTTTTTTATTCTCGCTTTTTTACCAGATGATATTTTTGATACTATTAATCGCATTAGTAGTTATTAGTTTTGAATGTTGAATATTTATTCGATTCGTCATTTCTATTCAATTCCAAAATGTCTGAAAACGAAAAAGTTATCACCGAATACGCTGTGCACACCTTCAAGACGAGTGAAATCAACAAATAGTGCAACATGAAAACAGAAATAAAGGCATCCAGGCCTTTAAGTACCCCTGGAAAGAAGCGACCAGGCTCAGTAGGTAAACATTCAGGTCTTGTAAAATATGATGATTTTACATTATCCTGTATCTGACAAAAAATCCATGCATTTTTTCGTAAAAATGAGATCTCAACAATAGATAAAGATGTGAACGATGATACAGATATCTTTTCGAAGAACATTAACCGAACTACATTTTACAGAATATTGAAAGATTTAGGATTTTCTTTTGAGAAACGATGAAACGAAATGAAATAACTTTAATGATTTATTAAAATAATGTATCAATAATATTGAACAAAATAATGAAAATAAGGAAAAAATTAATTCTCTGATTTAAAATGATAATATAATAAAGTTAATAAATATTTACTATTTGGCGAAAAATTTGCGAGATAAAGTTCCGCCAGCGATCTGCATTTCTAGTAACTTTATAGTTTAAAGTAACCCAGTTCCCCTGACAGTGACTGTGATTTGGCATGCCTAGAATATACACTACTGCCAAGTTAGGGTGAAACAGAGTATAGACTGATGATTAAAAATACTTTGCTGAAGGAATCATATATATAATTATGCATAAGAAACATATGGAAATTAAACATGGCCAATATTTTCAGCAAGGTGGAAAAGGTGGCTAGTTAGTAAGTAAAGCTGTTTTCCTACAAGCATACACTCTTGGAATTGTAAAAAAGTTGTAATCTATAGCTGAAGCATATTTTTGGAACCTAAAAGGAGTTAGGAATGTGGAATATTCTAAAAAGCTTCTTATAACTTCTATAGTAATCATAGACAATATAAAAAATATTTTTTAATCAATGATAGATGCATAGAAAAACACAAGTTTGAATCTGCTATTATTGATATGTAATGCATTCTTCTTTTTTTTTTCTCATTATTCTGAAAGGTTTAAAGAATTCAATAAAAAAATTAACCAACACTAATTAATTACCCCGGACGAAAGCAATTACTCATTAATAAAACACGAAAAGAAGAAAAACATTATACCTCATTCTTTCTATCTGCAGTTAAAAAATATTCAGCTACATGAGCAGGAAGTATGTTAGCTAACAGTTTCCTGTTATAAGCTTGAAGATGCTCCATGTCTTCTTTTTCTTCTAATGCCTGCAATTTCCATAAAAAATCCAGCCGAGAGGTAGCTTCAGCTTGGTGCCCATGGGCAACAAGAGCTCCCACAAAAAGTAGCAACAGTATGGTTAAAGAATATTTTGATGGTACACCACTACCATCAGGGCTGAAAATAGAAATATTATATGAAAAAAATTGTCTTTATTAAACAGACATTTAAATTTTAGAATATATATATAATATTAGGCATAAATATTTCTTCTTCAAATCAACATTAGTATAAAGGCAGCTCAGCCCCCACATCATTACTATATACACTGGAGAACTGAGAAACCACTTATTTATATGGTACCCTCCCATCCACAAACTTGAGGTGCCCCCAAACCACTTTATATTCATCAGGGGAGTGAGAACCTACTTACTTATATGACAACTCCCCATGCCATATCTGAAGTGCCCTACAATAGAGGTGAATGTGCAATGGTTTAAAGTGGAAAGCTGGGAAGGAAAAAAAAAAAAAACCATATTGATCAACTCTTGACTTTACACTAATGAAATGCTAATACCTCAAAGTTGAGTCGTGTATAATATTATCAGCTGCCCATAGACAGCTTCAGTTTTTTTTTTTTTTTCAGTTTTTTTTTGTTCCAATTACAAAAAAAGATGCTCCTCAAATTGTTATATTCTATTAGCAAGCAGAGTCACCAGAAAAAATTTCAATAGATTTCTTTAAAATTCTATCTCCAGAGTATCTATATTTGAAGTTTAGAATATTGACTTCTTTTCCAACAGTTGTTAAAAACATTTTCATTACAAATGCTTTCTCAAATAGTTGTGAATACTAGAAAAATACTTTTAAAATAATAACATAATGAGTGTTTATGACACATTATAAAAAAAAACAATGATTCTCATTGAAATTTATTTAAACATATATTTTCTTTACTAAGGTGCTCTTTAAGAGCTATTAGACAAAATTCACAAAAGAATGGGTTATCTTGAAAGGTAAATGTAAAAGAAAAATATACCAACAATTATTTTCAGAAACTTGGTGATTATTATTGATTTAATATTGTCTAATACTTGGCAAGTGGCATGGAAAAAAAAAAAAATTTTAAATATCAAGGAAATGCAAGAAAAATACTTTTTTTCTTCTATTTTTTAAATGCCATAGTTTGTGATATATATCACTTGCTGTTTTGATAAAGCAAAAGAAAAGTTACAACGAAATTAAGATTTTAACTAGGATTCATATTGTTTAAAATAAATTTAAACTTGTTGTATATACATTTAGAGGAGCAATTTTTGATTGTTATAAAAATATGTACCAATTTATTCGAAAAATATTGAATTTTTAACTGTCAGTACTAAAGATTAGAAAACAAATGATTTTGAATATTAATAACCAGTCTGATATACAAGTCCCATAGCAATTATTTAGAGTACCAAAAAAGAAATGAGTTACCTATATGAGAAATGAATGTCAAGCGAAAATTCAGCGACATTCTGAAGTGATGTTCTTTATTGCATATGGAATGATGTTATCTTATAAAAAAGAATTTTTCAATAAAAAATAATAACTAATTAAATGTGAAACTACATAGAGAAAGTTTTTAAAAATGCTTTTAACAATTAACTTCTCATAAGGAGTAAAAATTAATATATTTAATACATTTATTAAAATGCTTTTATTGCAAAGTATTACTTTACACAAAACATATTTCATAAAACATAATGCTTACCTGTGTACTAGGTCAAAAAGATCAAATAATTCTACATGGGTTAGAAGAACAAGAGCACAAAAAACTAGTGATGCGAGCATTAAGGTCAGAAGTTTCTGTATGGTAGTTAGCACAAGGAATGCAGCACAAGACAACATCACAAGCATCATACAAAATGTAATATTCTGAAAAAGAAATGAGAATATTTTTTTAAGTAATCGAATTTCCTTTCATATTCTGTTCATAAAACACTTTTTAAAACAATTTACTCTTTTCAAGAACCACAAATGCAACAATAATTTCTTTAAATTTTAAGCAAGCATTATAAAACATTATCAGCGTCGCAGATATAGATAACATATTTGCAAAATTTCAATTCAAAGTAATAAATTTTTCTAAATCTATTTAAGCAAAATATTAAAATAATAAAAGAATACAAATTAAGAAAAAAAATCAAATGAAATGTAGATAAATCTTATAATAAGACATATTACAGTTATCCCACAATAAACTTTCAATAAATTCAAAGGAATACAAAAAAACATCTTACTTATCATAGGGAATTCAAGAAAATTTTCTTTTGATAAGAATTGATTTAGTTTTGTTAAATTAATATTCCATTTTAGATTGACATTAGGGTTCTTTTGGTGCAGACCCAAATAATTTTGAACTACACTTCACTAGACACTATTAAGAGGAAACTTGGCTCCAATAGATTAACTTGCACAAAACTGATTTACATAACAGTTCTTTAGTGACACTAGGTTTTGAACCTGAATCCTCCAGCTTTTAATTCAGACAAATTCAGAATAGCCTACATATTATTTAAAATTATTATTATTATTATTTTATAAAAATGAGGCATTATATCATTTAGATATGCATTATTCGCACAATAATATCACCCATTTAAAAAATTATTTTTCTTTGGAATTTTGTAAAACTTGAACTCTATATTTGAATAGTAATCAAATTCTAGTAGATCTTTATCAAATTAAAAGTAGTTTCAAGAAATTTTAAGCTTTCAAAACAAAATTTGTATCAAACTTTGTAAATTTTGTAATTATAAGAAAGTTTTCTTTTTAAAATTCTATCAATTTTCATGATAAATATGAAATCTTTATTGAATCATATTCAATTGGAAGCAACTTATATTACAGCAATTTTACTTTAAAAAGAAAATTCAGTGAAGTCAGGTTGCTTACATTTTAAAAATATATAGCATTAAAAATTGATAAGTAAAATATTTCTATATTTGGAAATATGTATACAGATTCATGCACATATGGCATATCAGTGAATTTACTTTAGTTATAATTGTAAGCCATTTTGAAACTACTTGATTATTATTTTGTCTTCAATTAAACAAATCTAAATTGTAGTCAAAGGATTTAAAGTATATTGGAGTCAACATTAGGCTTAAAAAACGGACATAGTATTATTAATTGTATTAATATTAAAAAAAGATTATTAACTATAATATAATTTTTACAAGGAGATATTTATTATTTTTATTTTCTTACTCAACACATAATATATCTAATGCACACAGTGATTTTTCTATCCAATTGTTATCAATATATCATTAATGAATGAAAAAATTTAATTTGCTCTTTGATTCCATGAATTAAGAAGCAGCTATTAGTTTCAAAGTTAATTTTGTGGTTACATAAAGGACAGAACGTTTGTAATACTAGTTGAAGATACTGATACATTCAAAGTTAAGATCATAGATATTGTGTCTAGTGTCACAGCCAAAATGATGAATACTTAAAGATAAATGAAATACTGCCTTGATATTTTGCAAACTACCAAGAAACACTGAAATTTACTGACATAAGTGCTTAAATTAAATACTTTGCAAACATCTTTACAATATATTGAAAAAAACTATATGCCAAATCAGAACAGTTTTATTTTTACCATAAATTTTGTAAATTGTTTGACTTTGTGACCACCCTGTATTATATTGTAGCATCTGTTATCACTAAAATTAATAAAATTCCTTAAAATTAGACATTTTTATTTATAGTCACAAAAAAAGTTTTAGAAAAAGATAAATAATTAGGTTTATCATTTCAGAATTAACAATTATAGTGCCAAGGTTTGGAAGCACATACATTGTCTTAACAGATTCATTCATCATAATGTTTGTTGCCTGTTAATAGTATGGAGCAATGGCATTTGCCACAATATTGTATTTTAAGAAAAGAAACTGTGTTTGAGAAATCCTTGTCTTATATATCTTCGATTACAATACACTGAAACAACCATATGCCAAATTATAATCGTTTTTTAACAATTTTCTGTAATTAGGGGAAGATTTTGTAACCATCCTGTATTTTCAATATACATCAGTCAAAAATTTCAAGAAAACAGTACACTAATTTAAATAAGCCAATACAGTATTTAATTAGCCAATATAAATAACATTTATAATTTTTTGATTAAAAATATTAAAATAACTTACATATGGAAATCCATCAAGAATAGTATCTGAACATACATCTGGGTGAATTGTAAAATTCTGAGTAAAATTTTGATAGCTTAACCAGCATTCCATTGTTTCTGTTGTATCAAGAGCAGCCTAAATAAATCATGAATATATACCAAACATAATTATCAATAAAATAATAAATTTAAAGATCAAAAAATGCAAAAAAAAAAAAAAAAAAAAAAAAAAAAATCGCAGACTGTTAAGATTTATTTATGTGAAAAGATTGATTCTAGATGTATTTTTTTAACTTTTACCCAATAGGGATGATGAAAAAATTTAATAGAAAGCAAATAATTTTACTACAAGTTTCTTTTAAAAGTTTAAGCAATTTGAAAATTTAACAAATTAATTGAACAAGGTTCATTCCTTTAAAGGTAAAACATTTAAGATATTAGATAAAAGAACAATACAATAAACTGAATACTTACCAATGGAATGAATGTACTTGTAAATGTGATGAGCAAAACTATCATTGCTAAAATTTGGCTATTGGATCTACTTTGTGTTATCTTTTCTATTGCTTGAAGACATGATAAAGGTAGCATTTGTTTTGCAACCTAAAATTCAAAAAAGTTTTTATTTGATATTTATTATTTATATTTCTAAAAACTTTTATAGTATTTTTTCTTTATTTCTTTTCAAATAATGAAAAGAAAAATTTATTTTTATTCTTTATTATTTTCTAAGAGCAATTATTTTCTTACAGCAAACATCAACTTGAAAATGATTATAAAAATTTAAAGGTGCAATCAAAGCATAAAACGAAATAATATCGCTTGCAACAACTTTGTTGTTAATAATGCAATATTATATTACAAATGCAAAAAGTTCATAACCAATAATGTGCGTGCTCACTTGGTAATATTTTTTTAAAAAATTAATGCAATTTCTGTTGAAATGCAGAAAATCTAAGGCAGGAAATAAGTTAATGATATGATGATTTAAATATATCTTAAATGAATATAATTGTTAATTACTGTACATAAATTATTAAACAACAGAAGAACAAAAATATTGTTTTAAAAATCAACTTACATGTTTTATACAGAATATGAATTCAGTTTATCCTGTATAACAGGAAATTAAATATTAAATTTATATATTTTTACATCTAAAAATTAATTTACAATCGCAAATAGGTAAAAAAAAGTGTAAATCCTCAAAGGATATTATTATTTTAATATAATATACACAAATAAGGTACACTGCTATTCACTTTTTTATTAATATATATAACATTTTCTTTGATTTGCAATTGTAAAAAATAAGATTGTCCAAAATATATCTAACTCATTTGAAAAAAAAAAAAAAAAATGAATAAATAAGGAAACAATAGAAATACACTGCTTCCAACAATTCAGCAATAGATAATTCTGAAATATGATTAATAAATCTCATAGGCATAAGCTTACTGGCAAGGGTATTTATTGCATTAACCTAAAATTAAAAATAAGAAAGATAAGGATGTTTTATTTATTTCAATGATGAAAGCAGACATATATAATGTTCAACAACAGTTTATTTGGTTGCAACAGGTAGATAATGCACATAATTGAATTCATATTACATCTTTTATAATATATTCTAGATTACATCTACTTACAATAAAGATGAACATGTGTGTGTTGGTGTCCATATGATCTAGAGCTACCAAACATAGCCCATATATAATTGGAAGGTGGGAATGTACACATCTAAGCAATTTTTTTTGAAATTTAATTAATTAAATATTAAGCGAAATTATGATCCTTTTCCATCATAATTTCCAAAAATATTACAATATAAAAACAATTTGTAAATTATTTTAAAACCTAAAAAATTATATGTTTAATGACACTAATTTAATTTTGATTTTTTTTTGTATAAATTTTTGAATTTTCACTATTTTTTTAAAAATATTTTTGACAATTTCCAACAACAGATAGCATTGCTGCTCTTAGATCCAAAATGTTTCCACTGTTTCATTAAATATTTAATCACTTGATTTTCTTATTTTGATGAAAGAAAGATTCCAACATTCATGTACTTTGCAAATGGATAAAAAAAGTGAAAATTCAGTACCATGACAGAAGAAATGAATCAGATATCTATATTTTTGATAGCACTATGGTGCCATAGGAGTGATCTCCAATAAAAAAGTTCAAGTTCACAAAGAAAAGAACATCGGTGTACAAGGAACAGTACATGAGACAATAAAAATAGCACAACTTTAATGTCAGACAATTCGATGGAATCATGAACATGAAATTATATCCAAATTATATATAATTAATATTCCCAGCAAACCAATTGCTCATCAAAGGTGACAAATACATACTATTTTTCATCTGCTAAATGCACCAGACATGTTTTTAAATCCTACTTTGATACAGAATATTAAATGCACCCTTCTACCTGAAGTTGGAAACAGAACTGACTGTTTCTTTGACACAAAGTGCACTCTTCTACTTAGAGACCTTTCTTATAATCCTGGCATGTTCTAAAGAAAGACAGCGTGTTTTATCAGTTAAGCCATCTTCTTCAAAACAAAAGCTATTAAACCAAAAAAGGTTATAAATGAAGGAAGGAGACTAAGAAAGGTTAAAAAGGACAGAAACTTCTTTCTTTCACATCCAGTCAGGTGATCAAAGAGAACCTCTTTGTCCTTCATAACATATCGAAAAACTATAATATGATATTTACAAAGTATTCACCACTTCAACCATATAATTAGAAAATCTCAACATAAAATTTGCAAAAAATTATGCAAACATTTAAGAGAGAAGAGGCTTATATACAGCCGAAATTTATTGTTTCAGTTTGAAAATTGTTTTTGGATAGTAGCTGCACAATTACAAGCATCAGAAGTCTTTCATTTCATGAAAAGAAAAAAGCCATTTTTAAGTAATAATTTGCATTCCCCGAAAGGCACAAAATACAATAAATTTCTAGAGTATGGAAAAATGCTAGACTATTGGAATTTTTTTCTTCTTCTATATGTTGTAGCATTGTTGCTGCAAGGGACAGAGAGTTAGAAAACAGTGCATTATTATTTTTCAGATTTCATTACCATTTGAGGTCGAATTTTGAGATTTCAAAATATACTATTAGAAAATTAGTTATTTTTCCAAACAAAAATAGAACCAAAAAAATGCACTTCTGATGCTTCCTGTTTTCTTTTAAAGCAGCTTTGTATTAGGCTAGTATTTGTTGAACACCATTGAAGAAATGGAAAAACTAGTACAACTACCTAATATCATGTAACCCTATTAACTGTACATCTCCGCAATGTTATCTGACATTCTGAATGCTGGCCAACATTCATGTAGATATTGTAACAATGTTGTTGGGCATTATGTGCTAATAGAGAAGGTTAATTGTGAGTATGCAAAAATGCTGAAACATGATATAGCATGGATCTATTTAATGACTGAAGGCATCCTGGAGGGAATTCACACCATAAATTCTGCAGTGCACCTCACAAATTTATAAGAGTGTGAAATGGTAGAAATCTGTTCTGAATAGAATCCAGATAAATCTTGATGAAGGGATAAAAACTGCCAATAAAAAAGTCTGAATTCAGAAGAGTGTTCCAGTAATCACTCAAAAGCAACTCTAGATATATAAAGTGTTGCAGTGTCCTACAAGAAATTCTAAAAATACATCAGAATGTTAAAAGGGCATGAATGGATATATACAATCATAACTTTCAAGTGCACATGTCACAAATCATCATAGAAGTTCTACCAGATCGAGCAGTCAGCTGTTGACATATAGAAAGCATGGATTCATATAGTCGTCTCCATAACAGGATACAGCTGGTAATGAGACCTGTTAGATAGATAAAATGTTTTCCAGTCATCAACAATCATATGTTGGAGGGCCAAAGAGAAGCATAAAGCTTTGTGCCTATATTAAACAAATGAATAAGAGTAAGCCTTCAGCTCATATAAATGAATGATCTGTTGAACAATTTGTATGTTGATACCTACTGATGCTCAGCACTGCGAAAATTTGTAAAAGTGTGGCACATTTGTCCCATTTAAGTATTTTCATGAGTTGCTGAAGATTAATTGCATACTTTCCATTATTTACAAATGCATACTTGTATCTGTTTTTCCATCTCTTCAGTGTATGTAAATTGCACATGATAAATGTAACAATAAAAACAAAATTCTTACCAAACTTTTAGGAGCCTGAATGGTAATAATTATAAATAACAATGTAAGACCAGCACAAAACTGAAACATTAGTTGCAACCAGTATCTGAAATATATATAAAAAAATTATCATATAAATAGAAAGAAATTCAAATTAAATAAAGATTTTGAGATGGAAATAATATAAATTAATATCAAAATTTTCTGACATTGAAAATCAAAATGACAATGAAACTCTATCAGTTTTAATTTATATAAATTTCATAGAATATTTTCCCTTTGAAAAATAATACAAGAATACTGAAACTACAATTTATTTACACACTCACTTTCATAACATTTTCTGCACTACAGGTCTTCCTGCTTAGTGCTTAGTTTAATTTAGTCATATTAATGTCTCAATTATAAAAAGCACTATTGGTATATCTAATTTGTAATTTGAATTGAAGTCAGACAAAAAGGATGACGTATTTGAGCTGGCACTCTCTCTCCAAACTTCTGCACCACATCAGTACATTTGGCATAATATATTCAATATGCACCAGATCCATTAGCAAGGCAACTGGAGATAGAAAAATGTTAAAATAAAAGAAAATAATAAAGAACCTGGCGAGATAAAAATAATTTTGTTCGTTATTATAACATTTTGATATATGAACAACAGGAAATTTGGTATTATTTTCAGAAATTCTTTCCCTAGTTGGAAAGAATGGGGGAGGGAGAGGATTCTTTGAAAAGGCAAGCCTATCCCTTTTTATCAAATACAGATATCAAATGAACAGTTAAAGTGTAAAACTACAATACATTTTACAAATCATAATGTAGTATTATAAAGACAATAGATAGAATATGCTTCTTCTTTTGACTTATTATCTGATGATCAATATAATCATTCATGTTATTATCAATCATAGATAAGTAATAGAATTGGTGCCAGGCAAGTAAAAAGAATAAAATGCACAATGAAAAAAATCTTCCCAAAATTTCTCGTATACTTCTTAATAAAGGACCTATCTGTCTCGCCCTTAATAAAATTGTGGGCCTTTAGAAAGGCCGTAAAAGCCTTACATGGCATTGACATACAAAGTTACGAAATGTAGATCTTTGCTATGAATCTAGTATTTTTACTGAATGTATATCATGCAAATATGTATTTTAGAAAACTTTTTTTTTCTATTTGATAAAAACCAAAATTTGACAACTATAGCAGTTAGTCACAAAATGCATACCAAATTTCATCCAAATAAACTACTGCACTTATGAACTATTGTTTTTACACATTTGCAAAAGTATAGAAATACATAAAACCTACACAAACATACATAAAATACAAAGTACATAAAACCTTTAACAGGTATGGTTCAGTCGTACTCTTGGCCCTAGTTGGCTCTACAATAAAAACAAGAGGCGCTCCCCCTCAGGCTTAAATCGACTGTCTTTGAACAGCGAGCTTGTCCGTGGCAAGTGCCATAAGAAACAACAAACACAACATATATGGTTCAAAATTTAATGAGAATGTACCAAATTTATGTATCAGTCTCTTTATGTTTTGTAATTAATGAGTTCATGTAGACTTGAATAGCCAGACTAACTTTTCTGAATGGATTTCATTCAAAATATGATAACTTTGATCAAGAGTCCATATACTGAATTTTATCCATCTAGTTCAAAGTGCTATCAAACTTAGGCAAGTATAGAACATGGAAATTCATCAAAATCTCGAGTTTGAATGTTTTGATGATTACAACGCTTTTTTCTGTACATAAGAGAAAATGATAAAAAACTAAAATTTGATTCCATTGAAGAAACCATCATACAAGCTGTTCTGGTAGACACTAAACCCACCAAATCAAATGTTTCTCAGTCAGAATAAGGGAAGTTTGGAAAGAGTGTGCTGACTCAGAGTTTGTCCTTTCACTATAGCTGAAAATAGTTTAAAATTGGAATAGACTTTAAAAATAAATTTAAAAGACTATAGTTTAAAATTATGAGGTCCATCCTGACAGTCTTCATGATGTTTTGAAATGAGATATAAATCTAATAAAGCATACTAAAATTACATTTAACTTTCAGATGGCACAGGAAAAACTTCATAAACAATTCTAACAACTTACTACATCTACTCTTCTAAATAAGAAACAGTGATTTATTTAGGATAGGATAAAATTTTAAGAGGCAGATAGATGTGCCAAAACCAACAAAAATACTGATTTTCATCCATTCACACCAAATGATTTAAAGTATAGGTCCCAATAAATTTCCTTTTACTTATATTAAAGCCACCAAGACAATTGTGAAGTAAAATTAAATTAAAAAATTAAAAAAAAACTATTATTAAAAATATATTAAAATACCACAGAATATCAAAAAATAAGATCACTTTTGAGTTATTTGCAATACTATAGAGAGAAAAATTAAATGGAACAACAACAACAACAAAAATCAAAATAAAAAATACTTCAAAATCACGCTAATTGTAGGAAGAATAATGAAAATTGTTTAGGAATAAAAGAATAAATACTGAAATGTTAGATAAAGTAAAAACATCAGAATACATTTAATTTAAGTGATGGGAGTGAAGTACCTTATTATACATAATATGCCAGTGATTAATGAATTAAGCAGTAGGTTTTAAAGAATTTAAATACAACTTTTGTTCTAAAAATTGAGACATTTTCATTAGATAAAAAATGAGCATAAATATTAATAATTTGAAAATTGCAGTATATAATATCCTTGAAATATGTAAGACAAAAGTTTTTCTGAGGTTAAATTTTCTTCTATAATTTCAATAGCATTTTTTTTAAAAATTGCAATAGTAGGTTATCTTGAAATTACAAAATTTTAAAATAAAAAAATTAAACAATGCAATAAAATCAAAGTTACAGAAAAGCTATTATTATCTTTGGAAATATGCTAACTTTCTATCTATTAATAAGAAAGTTAAAAAAAAAAAGTTTCATAAAGTCAGGAAGTTTTACAAATACATACTTTTGCAAAACAGTGTAATGATGCAATTCTAAACTGCACATATAACTTAGTTAAATTTTATATGAAAAAAAATATTGGAATTAAAATTTATTAATAGAATACCAACACTAAATAATAGACTTTTTAATAAAAAAACTTCAATATATAAAATATTTTGAAAAATAAAAACTGTATAACTCACATTGGTAGTATAACAAGCTGAATAATGAAAATAAATAATTGCATGAAGCCAGCACATGTAAAATATGTTGATAACATTTTATCTCCTTCTTTCATGTACTGTAAAGAAAAAAAAAATATTTACATTTTCATTTTATAATGAGTAACATTTATTTAGCTGGAAAAGAACAGAGAAGAGATTAAGTGAATTGATTTCTTCTGTTTGTAGGTTTTGCCTCACCAAGAAATTGCTATCCAATTAAACTGTGGTGACAACTCATCGTACTGGACAAAATCAGATTTGAATGTCAGAAACAACTCAACTCTTATTCAGAAGGTTGTGTGTTCAAATCGCGCCCGGGTCACCAGATATGGAGGGTTGATGTCCAAGTAAATTGGCAATTAAGTCCAAAATCTACTTTTAGTATTTTGGTGACAAAGGCTTGAATTTTTGAGCCATTGGCAGCATATAAAATAAAATCTGATGCTTTACGATCTCTTTATTTACTGGAATTACAGATATAAAACAAATTCGTAATAATATTCCAAATAATTGAATTCATAGATTTAGATTTTTCCCTCATTAAATTCTTATAAATAATATAATGTATTTGATTATTTATATATTTCACATTTATATATCTTTCTTTAACAATTTTGCTTTATTCGAGCACTTATAATATTAAAACACTTCATTCATAGGATACAAAACATTAATTATAAGTCGTCTGGAATATTTTGATCTGGAACAGAGATCAATTGTAAGGAATTAACTATGATACCATTAATAAGACAAATTTATAAATGATGAATTAAATGAAGACAAATTGTCTTTGTACTAATAAAAGCAATGATGAAGAAGATTGTGCAGAAATTACTTCCCCTTTTTTGAAAGAATCAATGGAGTGCATTGAAAAACCTCAAAATTATTTTTTTTGTCCACATACCAATGAAAAAATATTCAGTGAATTTAATTCATAACGTTGTGCTTAATACTCACAGACAATGTGCATATCAGATTATAATTAACAATTGTTCTTCACTCTCTATATATACATAACTCATGTAAAATAAGAAATGCATTATTAATAATCAATTTCTGCAATACAGAGATGATTTTTTTTCTTTCAATTTTATAATATATGTTCTAACTTAAAATTTATTTATTGTTTTTAATACTATACATTAATATTGTAATACTATTGTAAAAGGAGCTTTGAAATTATTACTTTTAACTAATTTGCAGAATTTCAGCAATATGCAGTTGAAAAAATGAAATGGAAATTTAATATTAAGTAAGAAGAATGTGTGTTTTGTTGGTTCATGTGTGTCTTTTTGTGTTCTATAGGACAAAATGTTTGATCTAGAGGTAGCAAATATAGTATTAATACGTTATAGGGGCAGATAATATAAGAGATGATGCTCAGGGCAATATTTTAGAAATCTTAATTAAAAATTAAGTGAAATTTTGGCATTTTTCCAGGATAATTTCCAACAACATTACTGAATAAGAATATTTTTGAAATATTTTTATGCATAATTTGCAGTAACAACTTTTATTTTTGCGGTAAAATTCAAGCCATTTTAATTGTTTTTTCAAATACTTAATAGGATATTTTTCTTTCATAGTTAAAGTCAAGGAATGAAAATCCTTAATCATTTTGGCAATGTTTCCTTAAGTTTTTTGGCAATCCTTAAGTTTTTTGGCAATGCTCAATTTTTCTCTGTGAATTTAATTCATTTATTTTCATAAAATATATAGTTGAAATCCCTTAAAACATTAAGTATATTTGGAAATAAAAATTTGGTATATTGAATGATTGTATTTTCTATACCGTAATTTTTTTTTAGATGTTACAATTCATTTACCATACTGTTAGTTGTGTTCCCATAATACACATAAACTCCTCAATACTAATTTAATGTTATGTTGGTATTAACAATGCATTAGAAAATAAGGGAGTGAAGTCATGATAGCAGATAAGACAACATGCAGTAAGATATTAGACAATACAAACTTTGACGTATGATTTTTATGTGATTCAGGTATGTGATTTGATTATTAAGATGATTCCTGCATTCAATAAACAGAGAAAGTGCAGAGTACTAAAACAATACTTCTTTAATATTTGAAAAACACTTTGTGATAGAATAATGAAATTTAAGAAATTTAACTGAAGTCAAGTATAACCAATAATTCAGACAAACCAATAGATTGCTAAAAGTGGCAGGGAATATTAATTTGAATATTTAGTATCAACAAACAACACATAGTTCATATATCAAATTCACATAAATATATATGCTTATCATATGCTATATAGTAATATCATATGCTTGTAAACATAGCACTAAATAAACCACAGTGATTTTTCAAACATCATCAAATATAATTTTCTGATCTCAGCATAAAGGCAAATCTTAAATGATTGGCTTACTTTGCTTTCAATTTCTGATTTATGGAAAGTATTAGTAAATGGTCTGCAATGCTCATCTCTTAACCTATCTATACTGCGAGCATCTATAGCACGTGACAAATAATCATTGACTTCATCCTGAGGGTTTTTGAATTCTCGTCTTTTGTAACTGTAAAAAAAGCATAAAAATACCCCAACATTAATTGACAATAAGCACAGAAGAATTAAATTATTTTTTAACTAATTATATTATTAAAAAATCATATTACTATAGGGCTCAATACACAATTAATTAATTTTAGTTAACAGAAAATCATTTGAATATTGGTTTATGTAACCTTATATTCATTTTCTATTAATAAATAGATGCTGTATGAATAATGGATAAGTTAATTAATCTTATTAGTTAATTCTACATCTCAATAATTCTCAGCATTTTCCTGTTCTAAAGATTTCCAATAACCGAATCAGGGCTTTGGGGATCAGAACATCACAACGATGATATTCAAAATTAATAAATATTTGATGTGCATGCAAACTTGGTATCATTGATTAGAGAAGAAGTTTCAGAGGAGGAGCAGAACTTGGATAATGTCTTCATCCTTTCGCAATAGTTCTGAAAAAATTACCTTAGCTCATGTAACTTTAAAATTAATTTAATCAAACACTGATAATTTCTTTTCCTTAAAATTTTGTAACATTTGCCATCTTTTTATATTTTGGCATTAAATCATTAAATTTTGTGCACTAAACTTAATCTATTACAAAGAATTTAATAAAAATTCGCGTAGGCTCCATGGGAGGGACCTTTCATCCTGATTGATGAATAAATAAATAAATAAAATAATGAATATATTGCCTAATTCAATACATTATGTTAAACAGTATATACATAAATTTATTTATTCAGAGTGCAAGATGTTGTAAAATATATATTATGAAACAGCCTTAAAGCATGAAGTTTATTAATTGTTTTCATTTAAAAATCAAATAACTTTTACTTTGGTGTATATATATATGCCAGACAGTAAACATTCATGAAATTTAAAATTGTTAAAGATTCATAGAAAATGAAAACTTTGATTTTTTTAATAGTCAGAAACTGATTCTGCAATCATTGCAAATACACAGACTTAATAAGTCATTTACCTGTTATCAAGTTTTGAATGGCCCATCATCCTCATTTCTTTAGAAATATTGTTTGGAGCTGAATATTGTGGGGGGCGAACAGAACTGATTCTCTTTTTTTCATCTGGAACGATCAGAAACGTTTCTATGTTATGGTCCCTCAAGTATTTATGTCGTTGACCACCATAGCCAGGATCTACTTCATATTCATTATTCAAGAACTTCAGTGTCTCTTTTGTAATATGCACATGCCTACACATACAAATTACAATAAATATTAAATAAATATGACTTAAAATACAATAATTTTAAATGATTATGTTAATGAGTCTGAGATAATCATCTGTGTATTTAGTTGTTAGGCAGAAAAATTTGAATTTTAAAGAAAAGCAGAGTTACAAAATTTGTAAGTTTAGCTAATTATTTTTAAGAAAAAAAATAAATAAATAAACTAAGATATTAATATTAATTTTGAGGAAAGTTTTGGAATAAATTTTAAAAACTTAAAATAATAATAATTTTTTAATAAAGTGAAAAGACAAATGTAAAAACTTAGAAATTTAAAACTGAACAGTTAGAAATAATAATAATAAAACAGCAACATAAGCGTTAAAAACAATAATAAAATATAATTTACAATTCTTAATAGAGGGCATAAATAGACAAAAAAAAATTCAACCATAAAAAAATATTGATTATGTGTAATACCCTTTAAAATCAAGTAAAGTACAAAACAAATAACATTTTAAAAATCAAATTTTAACTTAATTTTAGAAAGCTATAAAATCCATTTAACCATATGCATATATTATTAGCATTTTATTACACATCAGTGCTGACTTTTATATCAAACATTATCTCTAAATTCAAAATACAGGATTATTAGCAATATTTAAAGAGCAATTTTGTAAAAATAAATCCTTCTTTATTTAAGTTTTCAGAAGAGTTATGATTTTGCTTTTTCAATCTTGAAAATATGACTATAAACTAAAAATGAACCAGAAAATGCCATAAGGACGAACTTAAGATACTTTAAGAAATTAAAAGGAAAAGATATTGTGTGCATGTGTCTTGCAATTATCATTAGCATTTAAAAACAAACAAATATGCATTCAAATTAGCGTGAAGCCATTTTATATATAAAAAAGTGAACACATTTTTTTAAATTCCGTCCTGAAATATGTAATCTATTAAATTCATCGTTTTAGAACACAATATGACGTGATGTATAATCAGAATACAAAAATTAATTTTTAAAATTGGAATTATTCTGAAAAAATTATATATTCCACATGCTATTTTACTATATGAAATATTTTCTTGGCATGGATGTCAAAATTTTCAAAAAGTCAACACATAAAAAGTTTACGAAATATATAAAAAAAATTAATGATTAGCTTCCTATAACACATGCACAATAGCCACAACTTTATGATCAATTTTATTATTTACCCAGGAATGCCACCAGCTTCCATGTAATTTGCTAAAGTCACATCATTTGACCATACATCAAATTGCCATTTTCTTAAACCTAGCACACCACAATGGACTCTTCCAGTATGGATTCCAACTCTCATGTTGACATCAACTCCTGTTACTTCACGAACTAAACTAAGCCCAAATAAAAAAAGATATTAGGAACAAATGCTTCTTTTTCAACAGAAACATAAATAATAATAAAAAAAGGATTTTAAATGCTAAAATGAATTTAAACTTAAAATCCCAAAAATACACAAACCAATTTTTAAAAACTTATGAAGATACTTACTAATTAAACAAACAATAAAATTTTTGATGGTTATTTTAATTTTAAATAGCCAAGTACTTTACAAAGCTAATTTGATGCAAAGTTATTTAAATTTTAACTAATATTTGAAAACAAAAGTGGAAGAAAATTATTGTTTTAGGCAATTTCCAGACAACTTAATCTATATTATTATTTTACACATTTAAAAATGTTCAAATAAGCATAGACTGCTTACAAGAAAACATTTTAATAACTTTTTAAATACAGTTTTTAAAACACACTGAGAATATTAAAAAAAATTGAAATCTTTTTCCAAGCTAAAATTTTAATTAGAATACTTTTTGTATGCAGGTTATTTAAGTATAACTTATTAAAGCAAAATTAGGAGCAAATATGCTTAAAGTTTTATCCAATCTATAAAAGTAAAGCAATTGTTTACCAATTACTAAACCTAACATGAAAATCACTAATTAAGAATTTCAAATTATTGATAATAAATTTTATTGGCTTAAAAATAAATGCAGAATTAACTTGGCAATGATAAGTCACAAATCTAATGAAAAAAATAAGCAGAATTTTTGAAGATTATCTTTAATACATAATATACATTCACTGGTAAATTCTGTCAGGCATTTCATGGGATATATTTTAAAAATAAAAAGTTGCAAGAAAGGTTTTTAGATTATATATCAACTGGTTAAGAATGCAAAGTTTAATACTTATATGTAACACAACTTTGTTGAACAATTAAAAGTGTAGTGTAATATTAAAAATAATGAAAAACAGTTGTCCAGTATAAAATTTAAAAAATTATATCCCCAAACTGTTGTTCTCCCAATAAAAAAAAAAGAACAACGACTTAAAAGTAAGTTATTATAAATTAACAGTACAAATAAAATATGTTTGGATATGCATCTGTTGTAGAGGTACACTATTTAAGAAAAAAAAAAGCAAAATAAGAAGACAGAATCAATAAATAAATTATAGCATGTAATAATTATTGCAATTTTTGCTCTAATTAAAATTGAAAACTTCATCTTATCAATGCATGATTCAAGCAGAAATACTCTGATGCTTTTTGAATAGAATGACTAACAGTAACAGCAACAATTATAAGGTTAATTAAAATGAATATTCTGATTTCAGAAATTTATTATTTAATAAGAGGATGCTGTATTTATTTGAAATTTACCTATTTTAAGAGAAAATATATTCAAGATTTGGATGTGCATACAACAGGTCAATATGCATTCCTTTTGTTATACATCATGCATTAAATCCAAGATACATTTCTTGCTCAACCTTCTGTAGCACATGCCTATTGATGGCTAAAATAATGGTGACTTTCAAATCACTGATGGTTATTGGACATGATGATGCAATCATAGGATGTTCCATAAAATGAAGAAAACAAACACATATAAAATGCAATTTGGGTTTGTTTTGGCTAAGAATACAGATTTCTATTTCTGTTAGCTCAACAACTTATTCACCAACATGGTTGTATTAATAAGATAGTAGTTTCATGACCAATTACTAAGACTAATTTAAAAATTCATACAATAATAATTTCAACACTGAAAAAAAAGAAAAGAAAAAGATACTACTAAATTTTGTAGGGGAAAAAAATTCATGATCAAAAAAGGTATGATACATATATACCATATAACAAAAGTATTTAAAGAGTATCTGTGTGCATATAAAATTTGAATTCATTATCTCTTGAAAAGGTACCTTTCAAATAAATACAACCAATTATATTAAAGCACTAATTTTGAACAATCATGTATTAGAGAGAATATTTGGTTAAGATTTTAAACTGAGAAAATTTAGACCTTACGCTATAGCTTCTATCATATCAAGCCCCATTTCTACACAGCACTGTGCATGATCAGGACGTGGTTCTGGAAGTCCACTAACACAGTAATAGCAGTCTCCTAATAATTTTATTCTTAAGCAATGGTTCTCAGCTGCCAGCTTGTCAAAACGTGCAAAAAGCTCATTCAGAATTTTCACCACTTCTTCTGCAGTGCATTGGGATGAGAGACTAGTAAATCCACATATGTCTGCAAATAAAATGCTGGAAAGATAACAAAATTATTAATTATATTTTTGAACACTTAAAGTACTACAATCTAAAACAAGATTTTTTAAAAGGAGGATTTCAAATCCAATTGGGATAGTATATATTGAAATTAGGGTCATAAAATAATTGATTTGATACTAATTCACACTACATTTTTAATATCTCAACAGTTATAAATATAACAATTTAGAACCTATACCAATCCAAAATATATTATTAAAATTTGGCAAAACAATTTTAAGTTGATTTCCATTTTTATAATAATAAATCAATGCTACCATTTCATATTTATTTTAAAATTATCCATGATAAATTTGCTTTTAGAAAACTATTTTTTTCCTTGTATAAAAATGTATTGTGAATGAAAGAAAGCCCAATACAGAAAAATATATAATTAATTCATGATATATTATATATATATATACATATAATTTAAATATAACATAAGGTTTAAATAATAAAGTATATTAAAAATAAATGGTAAAATGCAATGATACACACTTTTCATAAATTTTTGACACATAATTCTGAATTCATGATTGTTTTCAATTCCTTTTTTAAATTAAGAATTTTTATTATAATTTTTTAAAAATATAACAAAAATGTTCATGTAAAAATGAATTTATGATTGTTTTGAATTCATTTTTTAAATAAGAATTTTAATTATAATTTTTTAAAAATATAACAAAAATTTTCATTTTTAAATGTAATCTTGACTTTTAATTACAAATAATACAAAATTATACAATTTATTTATTAAAATATAAACTCATTCTTGAAAAAGTTACATAAGTTTATAAAAGTTTTGATGGGTTACCTAACATTTTCATGCCTTTGAATGTATATTTTATGGAACATAGTATCTTCTGGTTTTTTAGCAATATCTGCCTTCATTTCCATTGCTACATGCCTCGGCAACACTGATAAAAGCAAACGTTCCTAAAAAAAGAATAAATAAAAACTTAAACAACCCATTATTTTGAAAGTTATAAAAAACATTAAAAAAAGAAAGAATTTAAAACTTACACAGTTTAAAATTTTTTAGTTGGAATTAAAGCTATAATATACTGTGATGTATTACACATTTGTATATCAAACATTCAACAAATAAAAGAATATATCATTAACTCATTCATTTTCAAACTAAATATTCTTTTAACTTATCAAAAATGGCTAAAATTATTATGATGTATCATGCAATTGCATTCCAAATAGTCTTTAAACACCAATAATGTAAGATATTATTTTCACATTTTGTTGCATTGTATATTAAAATTCTTTCAATCCATAAAAGAAAGACAATGCCACCTTGATCTTTTATTTATTTCTAATATTGTGATAGGAAAGTTTTTATCATCTCCCAACTTTAGTCAATCAAAATTACACTACATGAGATATCAAAGATAGTCACATCATTTTATGTAAAAACTTTATGAACGCTAATATACAAAGTATGAAATGTGATGATATTGATTTAAATAAAATAAAGATATAGATGCCTATAAGTATTATTAAAACAAGTTAAAGCCGTATCATCCAAATCTATTTAGTTACATCAGTTATTTAAATACAAACTTAACTATAGCATATAAATATAACATATGATGATATTACACTTTAAGAAAATAAATGACAAGAATAATGTTAAAGAAAATATTAGATGAACAACAACAACAAAAAAAGCAACTTGTACGATACCTCAAAAATACTAAATATGTAACATTTACTTGACCTATACCTGCTGTTGGTTCTCTCTTTGAATGTTTAATCGAGCTTCTACACATTGTCTAGTTTCCATAAATGCTTGTCTTTGAGATGTTTTGCTTGGGAAATGAGAAAATATACCAGCCATATTAACCGCAACAAATAATAGCAAGCTGGCTGTTAACTGTAATGAAATAAAAATAAAATTAATTCCAGAATAGATTATTTTGCATTTCATATAATTCTAACTATATTACACGGAAAAATTCAATTTTAACACTAGAGAAAGTATATGAAGTTAGAGCACGTGTTAGAGCATATATAAGCATATGTTTACCTGCTTCCAGATGAAAGGATCTGTATCATTGACTATTGTATATGAAATCATCTGTACAACTGATAGTAAGATTCCACAAATGAGACATTCGGGCATTCGCACGGGAAGAAGTGTATAACCAAAATAAACAAAAAATACGGTGCACCAAATACTGGACATGGCACTGGGCACTGGTGAATCAATGACTACTAGGACTACAGTTATGAAAAATGAAATCATAATGGTGTAGGAAAATATGAACAAATAAATTTGATTGAAAAATGACTGAATACTTAAAATGGCCATAATCAAGTACAATGTCACTAACACACCAAATGTTATTCCATGTGTTAAAGATCTATGGTCACTCAGTACATAATTGAACACAAGCATAACACCTCCAACAGCACAAACAATGCCAAGAAGTGCAGTTAAGTTCCTTTGGTTTAGATGAAGAAAGTAACGTTGATATAAGATTTCAACCTCGACATTTTTAAATCGAGGCAGTCTAAATGCATTGAGACAAAAGCGATGACAATTCCACAAGGATAATCTCTTTTGGTCTGAACGTAACTGACTTTCCTTGACTGAAACTTCACTGATGGAACTCCCGGATGAAGCCATTCTTTCAAAGATATTTGATGAATTGTCATCCCAAAGGGTTCAAAATAATTTTTATTGAATAAAAAGCCCACTATATATGAGCTTTTTCTTTTTACTAAGTAATTTTCAAATTATTCATTGCCACCTTGATGAGAAGTCCTTTCATAAACATGCTGTTTAGAAGAAAAACAGGCATTGCAATACCATGTAATGCACTCATTTCTTTTGAAAGGTGTCATCTGAAAAAAAAAAAAAAAAAAGGAAAAAGATTATTAAAAGACAAAAGCAATTTTTTTCATGAAATTTTAAATTATGGTGGTCCAATTCATATCAAATTAAATATCTAAAAACTAATTTATTCAATAAAATTTTATAAAAGAAACTTTTATTGGACATATAATAACTTAATAAATAATGTGTATCAACAATCACCAGTAAAATATTTTTTCAAGATTTCATTTAATGCTGCAACTTAACATGCTTGTGTAAAATGATATTCTACAGGATGACAGATAAAAATTGAATAAAGATGAAACAAATTACTAATCAATAAAAACTTAAGAGCTAAAAATAAATGTATCAAGATGAAACTAACTACTAATTAATAAAAATTGTTAAATGCTTTAAAGATTTTTATTAAAAAAAATTCTTATCATGACAAACCATTTTCATAAAATTTAAAAAATATGTAATAGTAAATTAGTAAATGCAAAAGGAAGAAAGCAATACTTGATATGAAAAGTTAATAGTAAAAATATTTAATTATTCCAATAATATATATATATATATATAAAGAGAGAGAGAGAGAGAGACTGAACTTTTTTTTCAAAGATCTTGCACAATCTATTATAATTGTAAAAAAGCATTTTTTATACATATTTTAACAATAAAAAATGATGAAAAATCTTCCTTGCCCATTAAAATAAAATGAAAAAATATTAAAAGATAACAACATTTTACTAGTAAATATAAATGAAAAGTTTTTAATAAAAATACAATATATAAAATTCTTTGAGGCAAGCAAAAGAAAAATATTTTAATTAAGTAAATAATACCTAAAAAAAGTTTTTAAAAATAATAATAAAAATTTTTTATTAAATATATAACCAATTATTCTTTTATTTTATTATACTACATTCACAATTTTATATAAGATGTTTCTATTCTGACATTGTAAACATTCTAATTTTAACAAAAATATATTAAAATGATTTAGAATTTGAAAATAATGCATACAAATACACACATATATAAATTTAAAATAATTTAAATGCTTTTTTAATATTATTTCATCATTAAACAACCTGAGATAAAAAAAATAAATTCCAGCAGTTTATTTTTAAAAAATGCTTTGGCTAACAGATCTTTTCAAACAATTAACAGTTTTTATTCATCTTAAAGCCTTTCTAAGCAGATTATTAAGCATAATTTTAAATGACACAGAAAAAATTGAAAAATTTTGATTAATCAAACTTTAATTAAAATAGAAACAATTTTTTTCTCACATAAGTTTTTATTTCTGCAAGTTATTCTATTTGGATCATTTATTAATGCAGAATTAACATGTCACTTTTTCAGAAAAAAAGATACACCAGACAAAAAATTTTTACTGTAACTTTAAAATTTTAATTGATAATTAATAATTGGTAAGTTACATAGAAATGAAGCAAACATATTAAATTAAAGATTTTAACCTGGAATAAGAAATTTTTTTAACCAGAATAGTACATTTAATAAACACAAAATCAACAAGTTTAAATACAACTATCCATCTTTTATATAATTATAAAATTTTTTAAAGCATTAGTTTAAAAATTCTCTATTTATGTGCAACATGGACCTCAATATAAACCCATCTGTCTTGTTCTTTTTAATGCTACACATTCAAGAATTGATACATATTCATTTTTTCAGAAAATTAAACATGCTTATATTTAGTTAAAACACAGAAAAACTTCACAGTTATGAATTCAATATATTTATATAGCAAACTATGTATATATTTTAAGCATTCATTATCCTCAAAACTTATGATAATTGAATGAAAAAGCACAAAACTGATCCTTTTCCAAAAGAATAAACACTAACATATATGTAACAAAATAGCTACTTTATAAATATATTTTAAAAGAAAAATGATATGTAAGGTTAAGAGACTAAAGAACTTTTAAACTAGTTTAATAGATTATTCATCATAATCTGATAAAATATTTTAAACAAATGGATAAAAAGGACCTCATACAACTATGCTTCCTTTTATGAACTTTGTGCCTGGATCGTCCGCAAATACTTGTTATGAAATCTCCAGATAAGAGAGGGAGAGAGGAAAAAAAATAAAAATAAAATTCAAATTCTTCATCTTATCTATTCTCCATATAAGCTGTTCCTGGTGTATTGAAAAGGAAAGATGAAATACAATTTCTCAGTGGGAAACAATTTAGCAATGTACCGTATGAGCGCACGAGAAAAAATTTGTAGCTTTTAAATTATTTCAAATAATATTTTACAGATATAAATTCTATTAATGCTTCATATATATATTCCATTAATGTTTGTTCACTATTTTGTCAATAAATTTTTAAAATGGATTAACTACAAATTTCTTCCCAAAATTTTACAGGAAATTTAACATGTACTTTCATATTTATATGGGCTAATATTTATATAAATTAATTACACATAGATAAATAAATATTAATTTAAATACATTTATAAGAATTGATCATACCAAGCATAAATGCATTTTTTAAAAAAGGATAATTAAAAGAAATAAAATTACAGTGACAAAATAATTTTAATTTTTGAATTGTTATTAATATTTTATTCAAGGAAATATAAGTTTGAATATTCCAAAATAAAGTTTTTAGGAGTTTTTCTTCTTTAATATTTAAATTTCTGAATTCTAACTAAGAAACATTTATTAATCTAGAAGTAAATATATATATATATATATAATTTAAATCAAACAGTAAATATTTATACAGTCTATTAATATTTTGATATAAAAAAAAACTAAATATATTTTAAGTTTTTAATATAATTTTTTTAAATATTTAAATTGACAGGAATATTTTTCGAAGGAAATTAAAAAGAATAATTTAAAATTAATTACAAAGTAAATACCTAATATAATTTTTGAAAAAAAAATGATAAAAATAGAATTAAAATTAAACAGTAAGCATACTAATTATATTTGGATTTTAAGTTTGAAGATCATGATAATAAATTTGGTACATCAATGCAAAGTTAGCTGAACATAATAACGTACTATTGGGAAGCTATATATGGATAAACAAACTAATATAACTTCAGGACAATATGTTGACAACATTATTGTATTTAGTTCAAATGTTAATTTAAAAAAATATTTATATTTTTGATTTTAGAAAAAGAAAGCATTAAAATCTGAACGTAAAAATGTTATTTTTATAAAATAAAAACAAATATGAAATTTTCAATAATAATCAGTATAAATTACATAAATTACTTACCGTTAAAATATTATAAAAGTACGATCGTAAAAATGTACAAATAAAAAAAAAACCCTTTCTAATTCGAATATTTTTAATAGTTTTTTTAGAGAAAATAATTTTTATTTACAATACAACAGAATTTCTGTTAGCTAGCAATATAAGCAACATCGTTGGAAACTGTTTTTATTTGGCCACGAATCAACTCAAAAAATTATTTTGGCTGATACTAAAACAAATACTACAATAACACGCTTTTAAAAAAATAAAACTAGCACATATCAAACACTTTTATATAATTAAATCAAAAACCTGACGTGTTGATATCACTTCTTCAAAAAGTTTCATAATTTTTCGCATGGGTTTATCCCATTTAAAAATCATAAATTTGCGACACACAACTTCCTGGAATTAACCGTCTGTTTACAGAAAAAACAAGAAAGAAGCCGGAACGGTG
The DNA here is from genome assembly GCF_947563725.1 of Argiope bruennichi. Classification (NCBI taxonomy): domain Eukaryota; kingdom Metazoa; phylum Arthropoda; class Arachnida; order Araneae; family Araneidae; genus Argiope; species Argiope bruennichi. The sequence continues at coordinate 42,112,922 of NC_079160.1, forward strand.
TCGGAATTGCATAAGTGACAAGTTTGGTGTGTGTTGAAGATTTAAAATTGTGTGATGTCCACTTACTGTGCCAGAGAGCATCTCATGATATGCTATCCGCAAGTGCACGCATTCTTTTAGTTTTCGGAGATCTCGATTTGACGGTCTTGCCAACCACCTGACCACTCTAAATCTGATCTGCTCGCTAACGCAGTCGTGTCTCCTCATTGGGCATTGGAGGGCAGAGATACAAGACCTGCGCGGTAGCACCACTTTTCGGTAGCAATGAGAAAATCTCTTGGCTCGCTTGGAATAACGAAGGTTTCGCACTTGCTGCTTCATTGTCAAATGGAGCTGAGACAGGGGAAGAGACTGGTAGATGCACACGGTAAAATCTGTCTTCTCTTTATCTCAGAGCAAAACAAGATTGCCTGACTTTTCTGTGAAACTAATTTGTTTTTATTTTATGGTTATGGTTCCCGCCCTTTCAGATGCGGGACTCAAACTTCTTATATCACTTTTTAATCGCAAAAACTTTCCAGTGATTTCTTGAGTTTTGATCCTCTGATCAATTTGGGAATTTTAAATGATAAATATATACATAAAAAATTGCAGTGGCGTTGCTGGTATAAATAAAGCTTAAGCAAGGCAATCGCAATCCTTTTCTGGTGATTTTCGTAGAGTTTTGATTCTCAACTGACTGAAGAATTTTAAATGAAAAAATATGAGTTTTTTAACGTGGTGTTGCGGATATAAATGTTACACGAGCATATTGGTTTAAGAAAATTATAATATGATTTGTTGACCCAATATCATATTGATTTTAAAAAAGAAATTGCATGTACCCATATATTATGTCTTTGAGGAACCTTCTTATGATCGCCTGACTTTTGGGGCATCTATATGCCTTTCTGGTTTTGATCCCTTTGTTAAGCCATTGATATATAATAATTTGATATTTCTAGCTCTTTAAACATAATTGATATAAAATTATTATTATTATTATTATTATTATTTGCTAATTCAGGGCATTCTTCCAAAGATTTTCCCCAGACGATTTCCCTGATTTTTGTGAAGAATTTATATGGTATATGAAACATAGCATTGACTTCTGTTTTTAGAGAAGTCAATCACTGTTTTTAATAACATAAAATATATGATAACATATTGTCTTTGCGCCGCCCTTCTTATGGCAACTAAAACATATATACCCCTTTTTCTTGGTATCCTCTCCATAAACAGATACTTCCTCCTTTTGTGTTGCACGTATTTGGGAGGGGGAAGTTGGAAACATTAAAAATTACAAACGCAACATCTTAAATCAAAGCAATTATCAAATTTCCAAATGAGAAAAAAAAAAAAATTAGTTTGTGAATAATTAGAAGATAAATCTAATTCGTATTATAGAATGAAATCTTTCCTTAGAAATTATTCAAAAGTATCGAAAATAAATTGATCATATATATAATTATATTGATATAAAACTGATATAAAAATAAGAATCGATATAAAAAAAGTGAGTTAATGCATTTCAATACAAAAATAATGAGAATTGTTGCATGTGTTGCTACACTTTCTCGCATACAAAGTAATAGTAATCGGCAAAGAATTTGAATTTGAACTCGAGACGGATCTCCACATTTCTGACCACTCTGAATTCGAAAAACACATTTTTGAAAAATGTCCGCCTGTCTCTCTGGTACGAAGATAAATCAAAAACGTTTTAAACTGGACGGGTGAAATTTTGCATACGGTTTTCTGGTCAAATTTGGAGATTTCTGTCAAATTTTGAGCAAAATCTGTTCCGAGGAAGTTTGTCTATCCCGCTGTGCGAATAAAAGTAAACACGATAATTACAAAACGATGAGAGCTAGTTGGATAAAATTTGGTACATAGAATTAACACCTATAGTGCAAATAACTATTAAATTTTGAGCTAAATCCAACAAAGGTTGAACGTCTGTTGGTCTATATTTTCAGATATACGTAAACGCGATAACTCAAAAACACAATGACTTAAATATATGAAATTTGGTATATGATTTTGTGGTTGCAAATGTAGTTCTAAGTAATTTTTTTTTTTTTTCAATCAGTATGAAAAAGTCTGTCTAAGATACAAATTCGATTTAACATTTTTGCTGAATCTACCGGTTGAGTGTTTCGGCGATTTATCCCTGGCATACAGTTAATAATATCTGAAAATCGAATTTGTGTTTTAGACGCACAATTTCTAATCGATTGAAAAAAAAAAATATTTGATTAAACTTGTAGTCACAAGATCCCTTCCCAAAAGTGATATATTTAAGTTACAGCGTTTTTTTTTTTTTTTTTTTTTTTCTTTTTTTAACTATAGTGTTTTATATGTTTCTGAAAGTTGTTGGATTAGTTCGATTTGGCTCAAAATCTGACAGGTGTTTGCATCATAGATATTAAATCTGTGTACCGAATGTTATCTATCTACTGTTTTCGTTTTCTAGTTATAATATTCATTTGTTAATTTATATTTGAGCAATCGGACAGACAGACTTCTTCTGAAAAGATTTTTCCCAAAATTTGATAGAAATCTACAAATTCGGTGTAAATACCGTATACCAAATTTCATCCATCTAGCTCAAAGCTTTTTTTTTTTAGTTATTTTTTGCCACAGATAGTCGGACATTTTTCCAAACATGTGTTTTTCGAATTCAGGGTAGACTAAAACGTGGAAATTTGTCAAAATATCGAGTTCGAATTTTTTGACAATTGCAATACTTTATCTATACTACGTTTACGAAAAAGTATTGAAAAAAGATTGAGCTGTGGTAAATCATGAACTAATTAAAAATACGAAACTAAATTGATCATTTTATTAAAAGAGAGGTCTCATAATGTGCACTGCCTAGGACCGCAAATTATCTAAATCCCTTCACTCAGAGTGTGGGAACTTGTCGATTTCAGCAATTTTACAGAGCTTCTGTTGCATTGATTAAATAAAAAAAAAAAGTGGAATTGGATAATTGGATCAGGAGATAAGATAACATTTTAGAATGAAGTTAATATGGGCTCAATTAAGATAAAAATTAGGAAATTAAATAGGATTTAATTGAGATTTAGAGATATCATTACACACACACACACACATAATTCGTATATTTCATACTTTGATTTAAAAGCCGGTGTTTCGTATTTTGCAAGTAATATATAGAATAATTTAGTTACATTTGGACGGACGGACACACACACACACACACACACACACACACACACACACACACACACACACACACACATATGAAAATAAAAGTGTTATGCATAATATGATTGAAAATATAATTTTTCCACTTTTTCATTGTACATTTTGAAATTTCGGTAATAAATTTAAGTTGCTAAATGATACGATTTTATTGCTGTTCCTATATTTTATTTCCCCCTTTTTTAAAATAACGTGAGATGCTTCGATCCTTTTAGTGTTGTGCTACGCAGTGGAGTAGTTAGGGGTATGATGGATTAGTTAGAAGACTAGTTAGGGAAAAAGTAATAATCAGTAAAGGCGGAAAAGATAAAACATAGATAAACTAAAGAAAAAGAAAAAAAAAAAAAGAAAAGAGTTCCTAAGTTCCAGTAAAAAGTGAAAAGTTATGCAAGTACAAAATTCTACTGGTTGGTAATGAAAATAAAAACCAGTATCAAGAACTCGGCGTTGAAGTAATAAAATATTCAACGTCTTTCAAGAATACAGAACTTGTGATAAAAATAGTCGACTTATGCTCATATTAATAATAAATATCGCTATAAAGCTGATGCAGCTTCAATCTTAAGATTATATTCGTTTTCATTTGTTTCGTGTTTTATGAAGCTCAAGTAGGAACAAGCTTAAGAATTTTATTGAAATTTTCTTCTATTTGAATAATTGATTACTAAAATGAGTAATTGTTGATTTTTTAATGTAGTTTTTATTTGTAAAACATATAACTAATTATACTATCATAAAATAATTAAAAGAGATCTAATCCAAAGTATTATAGCATGATTAAGTTTTAGATTTGATTCGTCAGTAGTTATTTCTTTTAAATTTATCTTTAATTGCATAGCAGCCATAATAAGTGTATATATATATATATATATATATATATATATATATATAAGCTTATTTTGTAAGAATGAGGTTCGAAGACATTGAAGAGAAATTTTACATTTTTAAATTAATTTTAATATCCTTTCCGGGAAAGCATAATTATTTACAAGCAGAGACGCGGGCAAGACACGTCCGCCACAAAGCGGCACAAAGCAGAAATAAGGAAGAGAAGAAACAAATGATCACTAGTCTTATATAACATGGGATTTCCGGCCATGGGTCAATTGAATACTCGTATTCACCTTGAATAAGGGCACCGAAGGGACCATTTTCACTTGACACGTGGAACTGATGGCGCATCATTTTTACAAAGCTTCAACAGTGGAATGGGATCAGGAAACAGGAGAACACTTTAAAATAACCCCGACATGGGCCGAATTAGGCAAAAATTTAGGAAATTAATTCGGATTAAATTAGATATTAAAATATCATTACATATATATATTTAATATCGCAGCAACACGCATCAGTATAAAATCAGCAATAAAATTTTGAATAGTATTGTTTTAAAATGTACTTAAAAGTATTGTTTAAAAATGATTAAAACTAGAGAAAATAGTTTTATTTGAAATAAAATTGGTTCATTTATAAATTTAATTTTTAAATTGTAAAGTAATGTTAAAATATTTTTAAAAATAATAATATGTATCGAAGCTAAAACACGATAAAAATGTGATTAATTTTCAAAAGATAATCGAATTAAATTTTTGAAAAACTTTTCTCAGAAAATACTTACCATCCTAAAAAATAACGAAGTACTAAATTTGATAGTTCTGGCCCCGTGAGATTTGTAGTCTTTTGAGAATTTTCATACTGAATGTCGTAAATCACTAATACCGCGCCAGCTCATTAAACATTATCATGTTAACACAGAACGGTAGAAAGAAAGTCCTCACCCACCTGACTCTCCGACCCGCCACGAAGGCGCACGGATTTGAACCATAAAACTGAATGACCGGACCGCCGCAACAGCAACACTGGCGGGAACTGTGGTTGAGTCCTAAGGGCCATCACCGGCCACGATACAACCCTTCCCGAAGGAAGTACGTCCCGTCATCGATGGAAGGAGTCAGATTCCCCCTATTTCTGTACCTCCCAGGGTGGCGAGATCCAACCACCATACCGGAAGCATCTCCCCGGGTTATGGTCGAAGGAAAATAAATCTTACGAACTCTATCACTAAATTGCATACTAAATACATGCGTCATTGTGTTTTTAAGCTATCGCGTTGACATGCTCTCAAAAATAGAGACTGATAAGCAATAAATTTCTTGAAGGGTTTGGTTTCAAATTTTATATGTATCTATACTTTAGATAATAAAACTGCGTACCAAATTTTACAAATCTAGTTTCCCCTTCTTTTCTTCCTATCGATTTCGTTCGAAATTTGACAGAAATTTACAAATTTGGAGTAGAGACAATATACCAAATTTCATCCATTTATTTCAAAGGGATTTGTGTTATCGTATTCACAGAGAGACAGATATAACTATGAAAATGCGTTTTTAGGATTTAATGAGGCCTATCTCTTTGTATACTTTTCATATGAAGAAATAACAAGTAATATATAAAAAAAAATTACGTCAGTTCCTACTTAGGTCAACAAAAAAATATTTTATTTAAGTTACTTTTTATTAAATAATTACAATTAATATAAATATGTATATACATATGACAGAATTACAATATTAGGTACAATATAAATTATTTTAATTGAATTCCTATTTATTTTCTTATATTATTTATATATATCTTATATTATTTATGAGCGGGTGTCGCATCAGTAATCTCAGAGCTTGGCGACAAACTTGATGATATGGCGACGGATTTGGCGACTTTGGCGACCAAATAGAAATTACTGGACAAATTTAATTCATTAATTAATATTTGAAAAAAGAAACTGTATTAACATTAAGTGTCATACACTACAAGTTTAAAAAATGTATTTGAACTTGAGCGGATGAATAAAAAGTATTTTATTAACGATTGAAAATTTGAACAAGGTATATAAATCTATACTTATAATAAAGCTCAATGTGTGTGTGTGTGTGTGTGTGTGTGTGTGTTGGCGCTCTACAGGCCAGACCGTTTGACATACAGCTACCAAATTTGGTACATGTTTACCTTGGAGGTTGGGAATGTGCACCTGGGGTTTCTTTTTTCGAATTTTTAATTAGAATTTTAATTATTAATTAAAAACTAACTTTCCCGCCAAAAAAATCTTCCATTTTCCCCACCGCCAACTTTTCCGCCAAAAAAATCTTCCATTATCCCCAGCGCCAAACGAGAAAGGCTTCAGTTTTTTTTCTCCCAACAGTAATGAGGCTAGGGTTAAAATTTTTCGACGGATTATTTCAATCGGTTCTGTTTATTTTCTTAATGTTTGATGCATTTAAAATTAAACATTGTTAATTAATCCATGTTTCAGATTCATTCTGAAGTACTTTTGAATTAAAATAAAAAAGAATAAAGGAAATTAAAAATTTCTAATCCGCATAGCGTTACCCCAACTGGCGTAGAAAAAATCACGTATTTGCGTTACGTAACCGGCGAAGAAAATTCACGCATGCGCATTCTGTTCTGATTGTTGCCATGACAACGTTATCAATGGATGATTTAAATTATTTTTGGGTTAGTTGCATGCTTTTGTAAGTAAATTGTATTTATGTTAGTTATATATTTTTTGTATATGCTTATAGTTTTAAGTACATCGTTTTTTAAGTAGTTTTTTTAAAACCTGTTTTCAACCGTTTATTTTAAACGATTCGTTTTATTTTCTTAGTGTTTGATGCATTTAAATTTAAACATTGTTAATTAATCGATCTGCTCATAATGAATCTAAGAAAATTTTTTTGACCAACTCTTGAGATATTACATAAATTAAAAAGATATTCTTTAGTGCCCATAAAGTTTAAACGCTGAGTGACTCTATTTTCAGTAATCAGATTATAAAAAAATGCTTTGTTTCAGTAAAAAATATTATTATATTAATTGAAGATAAATTTTTTCCACTTTAATTTAAAGCATAAATTCTACGGGTGCTAACAGAAAATGAGAGAGATACATATTACGTTATGACTGAAGGCCTTTATAATATTATGAATGAATTATATGATAATCAAAATTTGAAGTTTTAAAATATTTTGATGAAGAAGCTATTAAAGTAGAAATTGCATAAAATAGTTAATTATTAAAATTTTAACGAACATTAAGATTGGCGAACCGGCTGGTCGCCAAAGGCGGCTAGTATATATATAAGGAGAGTGTAAAATATTAGTAGGAATTGAAAAAGAAAATGAAAACTCTTAATTTCATGATAGTTAGAGAGCCTTTTTCTGAAAATCATTACAAATTTATGGAACTTTCAATTTTTTTTGTTAGTTTCAGAAAATTTTATGCATTCACTTCATTCATTAGAATCCCGTGTGACAGATAAATAAAATTTTTCTCATGCATTTAATATCTAAAGGGTAGATACTTATCAAACTGAAACCAAATCCGCTCAGATGTTTTTTATTTGCATTTTCATAAACATGCCAACGTGATAACTTAAAACGGCAGTGGCTTAGATATATGAAATTTGGTATATGATCATATTATAAATGTCAATGTTTTATTTGTCAAATTTTGGTTTTAATCGATTGGAAAAAAGAATTATAAAACAAAGAATTTTTTCTCTAATTTATTGTGCATCAATAGCATTACAGCGATGAATCATCAAAGATCGCACTCTAATAAGCTCTTTCGTAACTATTATTCATCAATGGCATGCGGTTAATACACAAGTACATTTATGACAAAATACATGAGAAAATTCCAGGAAGACCCCTTCTGCTGATTCGATTTCAATCTTGCCAATCATTTTTACATGGGATATATAAATTAGAGGATTGATCGATAAGATTTTAAAAATTTATCAAAACATTTCGATTATATTTGTCACTTTTTGGATTTGGATGTTCAACAACCAACCGAAAAAATTCCACGAGCGGCTCGATCGCTGCCGGATTATGGAATATGTTGAATCTAAGGACGTGTGCAGACTCATACACGGAAAACCCCACCCTTGATTTTCTGTCACAAAGATATGGTGACAGCACGAAAAAAGATAAAAGTCTTGGCTAATCTAATCTCGTAGACGTCTTGATATAAATTGTTAGATTGTCTTGAGCGGTTCTCAGAATTGGGAGGATCCAGGCTTAGTCATTTCTAATACTAGCGGGCAAAAACAGTGATAAATTTTGAGGAATGCTGCATGAAAATGATTAGGATATCAACCTTCCTAGAGTTTAAATATTCCCTAGGAGGAAGCAAATAATCGGGTTTAATGAAATTAAAAATCTCCATTTTAATAAGTTTGCAATACACTGTAAGTAAAATAAACATTATGCTTATTGTTAATCTTCGTATATGAAGAAAAAATATTGTAATCATAAATAAAAAATTCCGCTGAGAATTTGACCAATTTTTACATTTTAGGCCTTTTTCCAGTCTGAGAAACATATTTTTACATTATAGAAATACGTATTACAGAGAAAGTATTGTAATGATTAAAAAAAAAAAAATCGAACTCGAGATTTTGATGTATTGTCACGTAATTGACTTATCTGAGTCTATATATTGACTTCTCTGAGTTCGAAAAATGCATTTTTGGAAAAAGTCCGTCAGTCTGTCTAACAGTGACAAAAATATCTCAAAAACGCTATAGACTACACGGTTGAAATTTGGTATACGATCTTTACACTAAATTTGCAGAATTCTATCGACTTTTGAGCAAAATTTGTTCAGAGGACGCCTGTCTGTCCGGTTGTTTAAATATAAGGTAACTAAATAACTACAAAACGGAAAAAACTAGATTAATAATATTCGGTGCACAGATTTAACATTTATGGTACTGACTTTTATAAAATTTTGTGCCAAATGCAGGTTGACAGTCTGTTGGTTTATACTTTCAGAAACATATAAACATGATAATTCAAAAACGCAGTGCCTTAAATATATCAAATTAGGTATGAGATTTTGTGGCTTCAGTTGTAGCTCTATGTATTTTTATATCAAACGGTTGGAAACAACAAGTCTAGAACCCAGATTCGATTTCGAATACTATTAATTGCATCCCGGGTATTAATCCCTATAAAACTCCCAAGACAGATTCAGATAGAACTCATCAATTTAGAACTCACTCGATAGATTAAGTAAAAATGCTAAATTCACGCCAAAAGTTAGTCATTTTACGCCAATGCTATGCTAGTCGTTCGCTGGAATAACTCCTTTATTAAAAAATATGCGAGAAAGTTTTGGTGAGACAACTCCAGGTGGTTTGGAATTATTTCTGTTTGTTTATGAACACGATAATTCAAAACCGCCTCGAGCTACAGCAATGAAATTATACTGTGGTATTAACACTTATTTTGTAAACTGCGTCCAAAATTTGTACGAAATCTGTAGAAGGGAATGTATTTCCGTATATCTGTACGTATATTTGTGAATACGATAATAGAACGCAAAAATCTAGGTGGAAGAAATTTGAAATATGAAAAAATGAAAATCCTCAGAACTTTAGATATTCATTTCCTTTTTGACCAAATCTGACTATGAGTGAATCCTTTGTGTGTATATATATTCACTGGAATTTGAAAGCGATAACTATTTTGTCTGACGCAGAAAATCACAGCTGGAGTATGGATTTAGAAAGTTTTCCTTTTCACCAAAATTTGATTAAAATTCATTCTTTTATTTTTATTTATTAATTAACAAGACAATTTATCGAATTCTATTTTTCTATGCTTTTTTTATTTATTATTTATTTATTTTTTTATTTTTTCGTATACGAAATATAGAAAAATTATTGTAATCGTCAAAAAATTTAAACTCAAAATTTTGACAAAATGTCCATATTTTAAACTTTTCCGAGTACAAAAAAGTCAGTTCTGGCATTATATCTGTCTCTGTGACAAAAAATAACCCAACAGCGCTCTGAGCTAGACAGGTGAAATGTGGTACATGGTCTTTACAACAAATTTGTAGATTTCTATCAAATTTTGAGAGAAATCCATTCAGAGGAAGTCTGTATACCCGGTTGTCCGAATATGTTAACTTCAAAACGAAGAGAGCTAGATAGATAAAATTTGGGACGTTGATTTAACTTCTAAAGAGTGAATATTTATCAAATTAGAAACAAATGGGTCAAGGATGTTACTTCTTTCGGGCTGTACTTTCACAAATATATGAACACGATAACATAACAACGCAATGATTTAAATATATCAAATTGGGCATGAGATTTTGTAACTACAATTGCAGTTCAGAATCAAATTTTGATTTCGACCGATTTAAAAAACGCATCTAAAACATAAATTAGATTTTCGGATGCTATTATCCGCATACCGGGGATTAATCATAAAAAATTGCCAAGGATTACACGACGGATTTAGTAAAAATGATAAATTTAATTAAAAGATCAATATTTCATAACTATTGTTCACCAGTACCATGCAAGGCATTCGTGGCCTTGAAAATTTTATGCAGGGAGGAAAATAGCACCTTTATTAGAGAGTGTACGTGAACGTTTTGGAAAGAACCACTAATCTACTTGAATTAACGCATTCACATATTATCGGTTTCATATACAGGGTGTCCCAAAAGAATGTATACACACTTTAAATAATTGTAAATTTGGGGTTTATTATAATTCGAATAATTTTCAACATGTAAAAGATTCTACAAATATCATTCTATTGTCTTGTTATCGCATGTTCTCAAACTGATGTCCGTTCTGCTCCAGACACTGCTGACAACGCGAAACGATGGAATAGCACACATGATGGAACAATTCCCTTGGGATATTCGTACATTCATGTTCAATGGTTGCCCTCAATTGAACAACTGTTGCAGGTTTATGGACGTCCTGAACAGTTCCATCAGCTTCAAACTTATCTCTAATTCGAGTGATGGTAACTCGTGTTGGTGGTTCTTTGTTAAACTCCCTCTTAAATTGTCTTTGCACTTCTACTGCATTTTCATACTTCCAGTAGCATTTTAGAATAAATTTCCTTTCTTCAAATTCAAGTCTGTCTGCCATCACTCGGTTCAATGGGTTCAGTTTGTAAAGAAAGAAGAAATAACTTAGTTATCAGCTACTAAAATGTGTATACATTTTTTTGGGACACCCTGTATGTAAGATAGAAGGGTAGGGAAGTTTTTGCGCTTCTGCGTACGTGTCAGTGGGTTTTGATTTTACTAAAATTGGATTTAGGATGGCTGATGGAGGAGGAGATATTTATTTTTTTACTGTGTAGTATGTAGAAACGTTAATTGAAACAAAATATTACAAATCTAATAAAGAATTTTTGAAAACTACCCTTTTATTGTGTATTACCCCTATGAGGAGTAAATTCATCCAAAAGTGATACATACTGAAATCTGAAATGATAAGTAAATGATGTTAGGCAAACAGGCAGATAGTTAACTGTAAGTTTGGCACTAAAATTAATGCAAATTTATTTTTCTGGTGATAAAAATAACTACAGACCAAATTTTATCCGTTTGGTGCAATGCGGTTTTAAGTTATTTATTCACAGAGGACAAGATGGTAGACATCATTCTAAATGCAGGCACTGGGGGATCCTGCATCAATGCATGGAGATCCATCAAAATCTAAAGGTAACATTTTTTAAAGATTACAATATTTTTGCTTTACAAATTTCTAATAAGAAAAAGAAAAAAAAAAAAATGGGAAGGGATAAAAACAAACAAACTAGAGAGTAATATACCTTTGAGGAAAAGATAACTTTGACAATGTTAGAGGAATTTTATAAGTGTCGATCGAAAACATTTGATGGCGTAATATCTTTAAAAAAATTAAAGTAAATTCGAATCTCTAGTCTGAATTATGATATAGGCCGCGGTGGCCTGGTGGTAAAGTCTCGGCTTGTGAGCCATGGGGTTTCCGGTTCGAGACCCGATTCCACCGAAGAACCGTCGTGTAAGGGGGTCTGTTGCAAGCTAAATCCGTCATGCCAAACGTCCTCCCGCTGGTGTGGTGTGGAGACGGGGTGCCAGCTCAGGTGTCGTCCTCGTCATCTGACCGCGGTTCAAAATGACGAGGTCCGTCCCAAAATAGCCCTAGTGTTGCTTTAAAACGGGACGTTAATATAACTAAACTAAAAAAAAAACTGAATTATGATAATGACCATGATGAATTCGATCATCTTTATTTTATTTTTTTGAATTTACTTTATTTATATGTCAGTGATAATACGTACGCAAAAAATGCATTCAATATCGAATTGCTTGTAAGTATAAATCCAGTAGATAAAATATTGAAAGAAATGTTGTAAAATATGCCGAAATTTTTTTTAGAAAACTATTAAAATAAAAGAGAAATAAAATAATCATTAAAAAGTGTTTCATAAAATTCTAATTAAAAAAAATGTTAAAAGGGTTTTTGCTTTATAATCAGCTTTGAAATTATTGAGTCAAAGAGTTAAAATTTTCATTAACTTTTAATTAAAAATCTAATTAAGATCTTCAAAACCTTCCTTAGCAACAGCTTATTAAAAGCAATATGTCTATTTTGCACTATTTTAATTTTTAAGGTCTGCCATGCACAACGTTTGCTACAATTTTTTTCTTTTATCTTGCATGTCGCAATTTATAAATAGTATGCAATCTAATAAAAATTCTCATAAAATTTTTTTTTCTATATTACAAGATATATTTTCATATATAGTTATACGTTAAGATTGAAATGAAAAAATTCTTGCTTTTTTCGAAGACTTGTTTAAATGAGGTCTATTTATTTTCTTTTACGAATAGTCTAAAAAGGGAAAGTAAAAGTATTTTCAGAAAATTTGACGAATTTCCAAGTTTCAGATCTCCTTATTTATTATTTTATCTAATCAAGATAACGGAAAATACAATTATTTCCATTACCTAAATCTAATTATCTCGGGCAATATTTTAACATACTTCCAATTGGAAAAGGAAATTACGAGAATATTTAATTTCTTATGCATGAATGAAGTGCAGCCAAGTGCTTAGTCTCTTTTCGTTATACAGAAAATACGTTGAATAGAAATTTGTACATAAAGTGATAAAAGCGAGGGGAAAAATACTCTTATATAAAAATATTCTTATATACGACGTATAAAAAAAAAAAAAAAAAAATGTAAACGTCAGAAAATTCAGCCTCGAGATTTTCACACATCTCTACTTTTCAGGCTTCTCTATTATTTCATCTAATCTAAAATAATAGAAAAGATACTTCTAATTATTTCCGGCAACAATTTAATATATATAAAAAAATTTGAAATTGGAAAAAGGAATTTAATTTTCTTTGAACTTTCTATAAATTTTAATTGAAAGAATATTTAATTTCAATCCTACGAATAAAATACAAATGTATGTTGAGTATCTTTTCGTTATAAAGAAAATTCATTAATGAAAATTGTACATAAAGTTATAAAAACAAGGAAAAAAACAAAGTGAGTGGTCTCCTTAAAACTTTCTCGCATACTCTCTAATAAACTTGCCGTGGTGGCCTGGTGGTAAGGTCTCTGCTTCGGAACCGGAGGTTTCAGGTTCGAGACCCGATTCCACCGAAGAACCGTCGTGTAAGGGGGTCTGTTGCACGTTAAATCCGTCATGACCAAACGTCCTCCCGCTGGTGTGGTGTGGTGTGGAGAGGGGGGTGCCAGCTCAGGCGTCGTCTTCGTCATCTGACCGCGGTTCAAAATTATGAGTTCCGTCCCAAAATAGCCCTAGTGTTGCTTCAAACGGGAGGTTAATATAACCAAACCAAACCTCTAATAAACTTGTCATGCCAAAGAACATTTTTAACTTTGGCGTGCATTTTTAACTACACTTTTGGCGTGATTTTTTTCCTTTTTACTGAATCTGTCGTGTGAGGATTTGGCGATTAATCCCTGGCATGTGGTCAATGGTATTCAAAAATTGAATTCTTGCTTTAAACGAGTTTTTTTCAACGATTGAAACAAAAATTCAATACAGAAATGTTATCACAAAATCCCATACCAAATTTGATACATTTAAATTATTGAGTTTCTGAATTATCGCGCTTCTGAAAGTACAGACCGACACTTTATTCACTGTTGGATTTCGTTGAAAATTTGACAAGTCTCTTCACTATAGATGTAAATTAATGTACCGAATTTCATCCATCTAGCTCTCTTCGTTTCGTAATTATCGTGTTAGCTTATATTCGAACATTCGGACAGGCGATTTCCATCTGAACGGATTTTGCTCAACATTTGATAGAAATCTGCGAATTCGGTATAAAGACAGTATACCAAATTTCATTTCCTCTAATTTGAAGTGTTTTTTATTTATCTTTGTCCCAGACAAACAGACAGACGGACACTTTTGAAAAATTTAATTAAAAAAAAGACGGACATTTCTACCTATTCTGTGCTTTTTGAACTCAAGGAGTCTAAAATGTAAAAATTTGTCAAAACCCCTAGTTCGAATTTTTTGATTATTACTGTATTTTCTCTATACCACGTATACGAGAAAATAAAAAAAAGTTTGTATTACATGCATATACAGCGAGGAAGTATTGTTATCGTCAAAAAATTCGATCTCGGGAATTCTTGGGATCTCTACTTTTCAGGCATTCCTATTGATTATTTTTGTATAATCTAATTTAAGACAGTGAGAAAAGATATCTCTAATTATTTACAGCATATAAAAGAATTTCTTATAAAATGAAACAAGGAACGAATTTCTTTTTCTTCTTATGAATAAAGTACAGTCTAGTATCTTGTCTCCATTTCGTTATAAAGAAAATTCATAGAATCGAAATTTATCCATTACCTTTTTCCCACTTTTAATTTTATCGTAGACAAAAAATAGAAAAAAAATATTGTAATCTTCAAAAATTCCGATGACCAGATTTCGATTAACCTCCACATTTCAGATTTCTATGAATCCGAAAAACATATTCCTGGAATTATATCTGTCTATGAACAAAAGGTGGGCTGGCATGGGATTTAGTGCGTTCACTTTTCATCAAATTCGCAGATTTCTAACTAATTTTGGACATTTATGCAAAGTCTGACAGTTCATCTACGATAACACAAAAAAATTCCTCTCAGTAAGCTGGAATGTAAAGGTTGATTCCTTTACATCTAAGTTATTTACTTATTTATTTTTTTTGCCGTGTGACTATTTTAAGCCAAATTTTTGCGCAGTACCTTCTGAGGGTAAAGGCCCCTGAGCACCCGAGGGCAGATGTCTGACTTCTAGCTCAAATGAAGATAGCACACACACACTCGCTTGCACAACCCCTTTTTACAGGGGGGCTCATTCACGCATCTCACAGATAGAACACAAGGAAGAGAACAACCATGCCCGAACCAGGACTCGAACGGGGAACGCCTAGATCACGGGGAAGACGCGTGACCCCTAGACCAGGACGCCGGCATCTAAATTACTATCTGGCAAGATAAATTGTTGATGTCAGAAACAACCGAAGTTAGGATTTGAAAATCACCTTTCAGTCCCAAACTTCAAAGATATTGAATTTGTCGAAACATTTTAAATACAATAGTTGTTTGTCTTAATGAGGCGCTATTTTGACTAACTGGATTTATTTTTCTATCTGCAATATTAGAAAAGTTATAGTGAAATGAAAATTTTTGCCCCGCAACATTTCCACCCCTTTGAGCTAGATGGGTCGTTTACGAACTCGTCCGAGATTTTTACATTTCTAACATATTCCAAGCCAGTTAAAATCCAAGCAAAATTACTTTAGTTATCCAGACTCGGTTTTTTCCCCTGCACTCTTAAGAATAAGGGAGAATATGCAACTTTCTAGGGATGTTTGATTGAAATGAGTGGCAAACAGTTAAATTAAAAAAATATATATATTATTAATTTTGGTGCCAATTAAATTTGTGAAAAATAAAAATTCTGTTAATTATAAAACATATAAAGGCAGTGCTAGTACTTTTTAAGTATGATTGGCCAATAACTTATTTGTTTCATTATTAATATAAAACATACTATTAGATAAGTTTCAGTACAAAGATGGAAATCGTGCAGTCTTATGTCACAATAAAATAAAAAAAAATTATGTATTTTTCAAAGATATTAAATAAAAAAATCAACCTAAAATAAATAATAAAAATATTAAATAAGTTAAAGATGTGCAGATATATGTAATTAAATTGACCAAAAGGAAGAGTTTCATAATGTACCTTGCTTAGGGACTCAAAATTTTTAAATTCGCCATTTGATCTGTATTCGTAATATTGCAAGAAATAGCGATACTCAATGAATAGTTTGGTTTGGTTTGGTTATATTAACGGTTGGTTATATTTGGTTATATTATTTCAAAGCAACACTAGGGCTATTTTGGGACGGGCCTCGTAATTTTGAACCGCGGTCAGATGACGAGGACGACACCTGAGCTGGCACCCCCCTCTCTACACCACACCAGCGGGAGGACGTTTGGTCAGGACGGATTTAACGTGCAACAGACCCCCTTACACGACGGTCTTAGGTGGAATCGGGTCACGAACCTGAAACCCTCCGGTTCCGAAGCCGAGACCTTACCACCAGGCCACCGCGGCGCTCTCAATGAATAAAATGCGCTTATATAAATTCTGCGCCTGCGTATTACAAAATTAATGATTAATATAATAGTCTCCTATTCGTAAATTCACAAAGATAGGATTGAGAAAAGTGAAAAGTAAGAAGAATAAGAGACATCAAAGCAGATATTTTGCTAGCTGTCGAGCGACTAAGGAAGACAAAAGCATGTGAAGAATAAGCGTTGCACTTTTAAAATTGATGTGGAAGAAAAATTTTATTACGCAGCTTGGAAAAAAACGGCTTTGTCAATGATCCTTTAATGCACTTTTAAATTTATTATTATTATTTTCTCATTCCTATCTTGAAAACGATTTTTAATATTATATTATTTTTACGAGATTATCCTGTGTGTTTGATGAGGATTTATCTTTATTTCAGATTATTTCTTTTGTAAGATGCGTTTTAAGGTAAAAACGAATATAAACTTTCTCCAGGGATATTAAATTGCTCTTTAATATCCTGAATAAGATGGGAATATAAAATGAGACGAGTCTAGTCTATTTAGAAATTTGGCACATGAATGAGGCGAAACAAAAGAGAAATATTAATTAATGAATGAAAATTTAGAAAAGAATGCTCTTTGATTATGGGATATCTCTATTGGATTTATCTTCAGTGATTCTTTTGACAATGCTTCTATTGCAGTATAAAACGGTTATATTGATGTTATCTATAAAAGTTTTTCGTATTTAAGTTATATGTCCCAATTATTTCTCGCATTCTCCCTAATAAAGGTGTTAACCCAGAGAACGCCTTGCATGGCATTGGCGTGCAATAGCTACGAAATATTAACCTTTGGCACGAATATAGCATTTTTACTACATCTATCATGCCATTCTTGGCGAGTTCTTTGGCGATTATTCCCTTTAATGGTTAAGGTGTATGTTACACACTTGAAACTTCGAAAATCGCTCAAAATATCGAATATTTTTTTATGGCTTAATAATGTTGTCTGATCCTTTAGTTTTCAAACAATACCAAGATATTGTCAATATTCGAAATATTTCTCGAGTTATAATTATTTTTCTTGAGGTGCTTTCATTAAAAACTCTAGTTACGGTGTTTTCAAAACTCATTTTATGAAGAATGGTATTTTTCCACTATGTTGCTTCATTAAAACAATCATAACTCAACAAGAAATGAACCAAATACAATTATTTATATATCAAAATAATCTGTATGAAATAGCGGATGTTTTGTGCCTCAATCAAAGTTATATATATAGAAATAAATTTTTATAGCTATTTAAAAGTTAAAATGACAGAAAAAATCTCGCTTTTTCTATTCATTGTTGATGAAAAAAATGTTTTAAAAAAAACTATATACTTTTATAACTTGATTGAGGAAGACAACATGAAGACTAATATTAGGTATAACTTCCAACTAGAATTATGTGTCTGTTCAAATTAGAATTTAAGATATCATGTTTCAAAAAATAGGCTAATTAGCTCATTAAATATTATTTAATTAATCAATAATTAGTGTAATATGGTTTTTTGTCACTGAAATGAGTTTAAACATATATTAATGACCTACTGTGAAAAAACTGGATTTTTAAAGTTAAATTTTAAAAAAAAAATCTTCAAGTGTGTACGTACACCTTAATAATATCAGAAAATTGAATTTTGTTTTAGACGCGTTGAACATGCGTTGAAGCGCCCAACCGATTGAAACACCAAATTTGACAAACAATCACGCTTGTAGTTGCAAAATCCCATACCAAATTTGATATATTTAAGTCACTGCGTTTTTGTTATAGTATTTTGATGGTTCTCAAAGTATAGTGAGACAGAGGATCAAAACTTTGTTGGATTTAGCTCAAAATTTGACAGGCATCAACAGTATAGATATTAAATATGTGAATTGAATTCTATTCAGCTAGATTTCTTCTTTTTGTAATTATAGTGTTGATTTATATTCAAACAACCGGACAGACCGATTTGATCTAAATGGATTTTATTCCAAATTTGAAAGAAATCTACAAATTTGGTGTGAAGATCGTATACCAAATTTCATTCGTCTAGATCAAAGGAGTTTTGAGTTATCTTTGTCACAGACAGACGCATATTTTCCAAAAATGTGTCTTTCGATCTCAAGGAGTAATTTTTTTGACGATAACAATATTTTCTCTATACTTTTAATACGAAAAAGTAAAACCACGAAAAGTTAAATAAACTAAATTTGGTAGTCAAAAAAGAGGGAAAAGGCTAAAATGCAATATTGGATTCTCTTCCCTAAATACGATTCTAAAGATAAAGCGCTGAATGTTGTGGGTGTATACCAGAAGGTGGGTAAATATACCCCAGGTATTCGTTTATTTGCTTGTTTCTTAGTGAATATATTTAAATACAAATATACCTACACTTCCTTACGGTTCCACAGCGAAAACACATGTGGGTGCTTCTTGATTCAGTCTATTTCCAGTTTTATTTTATTCTTCTTAAGCTCACAGTAAAGATGCCTATTTATGTCTTTTTACACTAAACACAGTAACTTCCTAAACCCCTACTTAGGATTGTGTATTATTCGATGAAGACATATCCCGAAGAGCTTTCGGAACTCACAGCAAAGTTTAATCTGAATCTCGACAAAAAGCGAAAAGAAAAAGGAAAGAAAAAAATATTTTATTTGAAGAAGAAGGCGTAAATCGGATTAAGAACGAAAAGGTTAGTGGAAAACTTTTATTGAGAAAGGATAAGATAAATTTTCGCTTAGCTGAGCATGCTAGGATTTTTTTTTCTCTCCTACTATACGCGACAAAAAGTAAACACTAGAATCCATTTTTATGGCTTGTTTCAAGGAAGAAATCTCTTACTTTCTCCATGAGCAGTTATGAATATGTGAACTGGAGATATTCGCTTTAGATTCAAAATAGTGGTACTCTAATTTCGAGAAAAGCGAGAAAGATTTTTCAGTTTCATGCAATTTTTGATTTATTTTAGGGTTAATACACAAAAATTGCGCTATTCTGCTATATATATAGAATGAGCTAAAATTATATTATATCCACAGAAAAAATATGTATCATGGATTGAAAACTGGAATTCTTATCAAAGGAATCGTCAATATGGCGTCCTAACAATTTAAGCCACAATGGCTGCAGTAATTTTCTTGACATTATTTTAACATTGTTTTCAATTAAAAACATTTTTTGTGCCATTTCTTGCTAACAAACAATTTTTATTTTAATTTGTTAGTTTTCACGAAATTCTTAGGGCCGCTGTGGCCTGGTAAGGTCTCGGCTTGTGAGCCGTAGGGTTTCAGGTTCGTGATCCAATTCCACTGAAGAACCGTCGTGTAAGGGGGTCTGTTGCACGTAATCCGTCAGACCAAACGTCCTCCCGCTGGTGTGGTGCGCTGTGGAGAGGGGGGTGCCAGCTCAAGTGTCGTCCTCGTCATCTGACCGCGGTTCAAAATTACGAGGACCGTCCCAAAATAGCCCTAGTGTTGCTTTACAACGAGACGTTAATATAACTAAATTAAACTAAACTCCACGAAATTCTTTTGTATACGTTATTTTGAATCGTTTGTTTTTAATAATGGATCTTAATTTCGTTTTTAATAGAATTAATAAAAATATGTTACTATGAAATAAATTCTATATATAATATAAAAATAATAAATTCTAAATTCTTTATAAAAATCAATAATATAGAATGTGGTAAAGTTATAATAAAATTGCAGAAAAATATATCATAGACTGAATTCTAGAATCTTCAACAAAGAAATGTATCGACAATAAAGCGATGTAAACATTCAAGTCACAATTCATTGCAATAATTTTCCATATTGAGTTGTAAAGAAACTAAACGAAGTTAAACATTAATTTCGAATTTGAAAAAAATAAAAAATAATTTGCGTTTTTTGACATCTAATGGACAAATTTTATTAATTTAATTATTTCATCAGAATTCTTTTGTATATGCTATTTAGAATCGTTTGATTTCATTTTATTTAGAAATGTTGTTTTGTAGAATTTTCTTACGTTTTTATGAATTTTTTGGCCGAAAATGAATTCTGACCTTTCTGAAATGAAAATGACCTTTCTGTCTTTCACTGAACGAATTGAAAATGCGTAGATATAAGATGATTACCTTTCAGAATTCGCTAGATTATATAAATTCTTTCTTTTAATTTTTTATGAAACAAAAAAAAGTAAGTCGATTATTTTTATTGGAATGTTGACTGTTTGTCAACTTTTTATTCTAATGTTGACTCTTTAACTCCAAAATAAAAAAAAAGGCGATTAATCTTTTAAGCAAGCTAGTTTTTTCAACGAAATTATTCTTTTTTGTAATATATAAAAAACCACAACTAGAATGTATAAATGCATAAAAAATCAGAGAAATGTATAGCAAAATGTACATATTGTAGCATAAAGCTTCTAAATTTGTAGGAGTTGTAAGTTTTTCAAAATTTGAAATTTAAAAATATTTTGCTAAAAAAGCCATTAAGACCAGAGTTACAAAAATTATTTAATTAGAATTTTTAGCAATCTTTAAAACAGGCAAACCACTGGTTACTAAAGGAGGCTAGTATGTAATAAAAGCATAATTTTTCACTTTTATAAAAAGTTCTTAGTTATATAATTTTTAATAGTATTTTCAATACTGTTACAGTATTATGTTCTGATAAAATAATACTTACTACTTTAAAAAACATTAATTTATTACATTAGCAGCATCAAATGGAATTTTTACATTAATCTATACTTATAATAAAGCTCAATGTGTGTGTGTTGGCGCTCTATAGGCCAGACCGTTTGACCTACAGCTATCAAATTTGGTACATGTATACCTTAGAGGTCGGGAATGTGCACCTGGGTCAGTTTTTTAATTTTTAATTTGAATTTTAATTCATAATTAAAAACTAACTTTCCCGCCAAAAATATCTTTTCATTTTCCTCACCGCCAAATGAGTCAGGCTTCAGTTTTTTCCCACGCTATTGAGGCTAGGCTTACCATTTTTCGGCCGATAATTTCAAATGATTCTGTTTATTTTTTTAATGTTTGATGCATTTAAACATTTTTAATTAATAGATCTTTCAGATTCATTCTGAAGTACTTTTGAATTAAAATAAAACAGATTATGCAGAATAAAAATTTCTAATCTGCATAGCGTTACCCCAACTGGTGTTGAAAGTTTGCGCATGCGCATTGTGATCTGATTGTTGACAACTATTTTCAACGGATGCGGACTTGATTTAAATTATTTTTAGGTTAGTTGTATGCTTTTGTAATTAAATTGTATTTATGTTAGTTATATATATTTTTTGTATATGCTTATAGTTTTAAGTACATCGTTTTTTAAGTAGTTTTTTAAACCTGTTTTCGACCGATTGTTTTAAGCGATTCTGTTCATTTTCTTAGTGTTTGATGCATTTAAAATTAAACATTGTTAATGAATCGATCTGCTCATGATGAATCTGAGAAAATTTTGCTGACAAACTCTTGAGATATTACATAAATTAAAAAAAGATATTCGTTAGTGCCCATAAAGTTTAAACGCTGAGTGACTCTATTTTCAGTAATGATATTATAAAAAAAATGCTTTGTTTCAGTAAAAAATATTATTATATTAATTGCAGATTAATCATTTCCACTTTAATTTAAAGCATAAATTCTACGGTAGCTAACAGAAACTTAGAGAGATACATATTACGTTATGACTGAAGGCCTTTATAATATTATGAGTGAATTATATGACTATCAAAATTTGAAGTTTTAAAATATTTTGATGAAGAAGCTATTAAAGAAGGAATTACATAAAATATTTAATTATTAAAATTTTAACGAACATTAAGATTGGCAAACCGGTTGGTCGCCAAAGGCGGCTAGTACTTAATAAACAAAACTGCTTATTACAATTTCTATTATACAACTTTTCATTTATACACCGGTTTTTTTTTTGTTAATATCTTGAAAGTTATATAAAAAATGCTTTTCTGTATTTAAACTATTCTAGAAATTTTCGAATGTAGTAGACAATATGTTTAAGCATAATTTTAGCATATGTCAAAATCAAAGAGACTTTACTCGAAGTGATTTCCAATATTTTTTTATTCCTTAATGTAGTAATATTAACATAGACGCAATGGAGAACTCTCGTACATAATGTGCAATGCTCACACAAAAACATCACCAAGAGTATTCTCCCTGAAATTTCCAATATATTTTCTATTAAAAATCCCCTCCCCCCCTCCTTCTTTAGCTCAAAATTATGGACCTTGGCCCAGTTTGTGAACTATGCGAGTGCTCGGATTTTTATTATAATTCTTAAAAATTGTTTATTTTGTAATATAATGAAGAAAATCGGTATTTGTGTATTATTAACTGCATGCTATTGGCGAGCAATAATTATAAAACATCAATTCTTGGTGTGTGTCTCTATAGTTTTACTGAATCAAGCCGTGATCACCAATATTTTCGATGGTCAAGATCTAATTGTGATCTTTGGCGACGAATCGCTGATATTAAGTTAATGCACAGATACAAAGAAAATCAAATATGCATGCCAAATACTTTTTACCGTCTGATTGAAATCAAAGTTGATATAGAATTGCAACTGTAGTTACAAAATTACTTACCGAATTTCATTTTTTAAATTATTGAGCTTTTGAGTGATCTCTTATACTTGTATGAGAAAATACAGATCGACAGACGGTCAATCTTTTAATGGATATTGTCCCAAATTTGATATGAAAATAAATATAGATACACTTTATAGATTCTGCATTTATCTATCTAGTTCTTTTGTGTTTTGTTATTATCTTGTTAACTCACACTCATGCAACTAGACATACAGACTTCCTCTAAATGGATTTCGATTAAAATTTAATAGAAATTTATATGTTTTGTTTAAGCCTATATACCAAATTTCATCCATTTAGCTCGTAGCATTTTTTAATTATCGTGTTCATAGATGTGATACCGAAAATGAGTTTTTCGGATTCAGAGAGATCTGAAAGGTGGAGGTACGTTGATATCTCGAAGTCGAATTTTTTGACTATTACAGTGACTTCTCTCTCTCTATATTTTTTGTATTGTATTTTGTATCGTATGTATTTTGTATACTCTTTTTGTATTTTCTCGTATACTTCATATATGAGAAAATAACAAGAAAAGTTATAAAATTTACTAAAGTTTTAAGATAAAGTGTTATGGCCTTTATTCAGACATTCGTTTCATTAGAGAGTCGATTGAAAATTAATGAGACAATTGGTTTTTGCAATGCTTTCCTTTCAATTACTTACTTATTTATTTTTTTAGCCCTTAAGGGAGGTATCTCGTTCTCCCTTTTCGCATTTACCTGATAAATTAGTTCTAGATAATGTAATTAAATTATCTGTTTAACAACTGTTTAATTAAACTGCCGCTAAGAGCTCTTCTCTCTCTTTAGCAGGTATTTTCATTTATTTACTGAAAGATTTATCTTATATATTCCTTTCCATTGACACGTGGGTGTTTATTGCTTGTTTTAGTAGGGCACTTAATGGTTAATGAATTTCTTTTCGTGTTCTTTTATTTTAATAATTGATTTTATTCTTTTAGAATTACCGCAAAAAGGGCTTATTAATTATGCGAATGGGCAGAATCTATACTAATAATAAAAATGAATGCGTGTGTGTATCTGTGTGTGACCTAGAGGCGCCAATACGTGCTTATATGTATTTACAGCTATATATTTCATTGTTTAAATGAATTTCATATTGTTTTCATTGTTGCTATTACTATTTAATCCAGACTTTTCATACATTCAATATTTGAAGATATCACTTATTTTTCCTTATGTATATAAGGCATGCTTTTTTGTAATTAGTTGCAGCCACAACTAAGA
The DNA here is from genome assembly GCF_947563725.1 of Argiope bruennichi. Lineage (NCBI taxonomy): Eukaryota > Metazoa > Arthropoda > Arachnida > Araneae > Araneidae > Argiope > Argiope bruennichi. The sequence continues at coordinate 42,137,465 of NC_079160.1, forward strand.
TTTAATTTCAAAATCAAGCAAAAATAAAATTAAAAAATTTTTTAATGCATTTTTAAAATTTTTAAAAAAATTTAAACAAAGAATCATTTTCATTTTAAAATAGGTTTTTTTCAGTATTATTGCTTGTTGCTGCTATACAGTTGGACGTATAAAAATTTAGACAGAAAACTAAGGAAATAGTACTATATAGTAAGACGAACAAAATGGTAAAAGACTTCTTGCATTACATTGCAAGACATTTGCATAAGACATTTTTGCAATAAAATATGGCATTTAAAATGCAAATGAAGCGAAGTAAATTAACCCCTTAACTGCTTCATTTTCTTTACTATCTAATAAGAGCCCCCGGGGGGTACCTCGAAATGAGGATGAGATGCTTCCGGCATGGTGGTTGGATCTCGCCACCCTGGAGGGTACACAAATAGGTGGGGGATCTAACTCCTCCCATCGATGACGGGACGTACTTCCTTCGGGGAGGGTTGTACCGCGGCCGGTGATGGCCCTTAGGACACAATCACAGTTCCCGCCACTGTTGCTGTTGTGGCGGTCCGATTATCCATTTTTATGGTTTAAATCCGTGTGCCTTCGTGGCGGGTCGGAGAGTCAGATGGCTGACTTACTATCTAATAAGATAAGCCCTTGTATTTTGGAAATATTTTCTCATTTTGATTCAAATGGAAATCCATTGAATGCATGACTTATCTATGTATTCGAAGTAATTTTAATATCGAATTATAATTGTTATGAATGGTTTATTTTTTGCTTACAACCATCAAAATTCGATAAATAGATGCATGTATGGCACTCGGGCAAACAGTTAAGCGGTTAAAGAAAAGGACGCATCAGATAAAATATGCAATACGATTATAACAGAATGTAAATTGATAATTGCGTGACAAACTATTTGTAGGAATATACGGCGAAGTGTGCTGTTGCCATATATCGCTGCATATGGCAAGGTTTTTAAACATTTATTTTAAGGACTTGGATTTAAAACATTTTTGTTGCTGATGTTGAATCCTACATCTACTGCATTTATTTCATCGAATGCACTTCAGATGTGAGAATTGGGGCGTTTCCTGCATGGTGGTTGGTTTTGGTTTCCTCTGTGAGCGCATAAGGCTCTGGGTTCGAGTTACCTACTCTTCCATGGCGGGTTGTATCTTTTACTGGAATAGTTATAACAAGGACAGGGATGGCCATTTGGACTCAACTTTAGTCGCTATTCAATTACTCCGGAAGCTTATGTAGAGTGAGGATAACTGTAGATTGTAAATGTCGTATTGATTATGACAGGCAACGGTGTTATTTATACAACTTTGTTTTATAATATATATATGTTCTAAGTTCTTATATAAATTTGTTCTTCTTTGATCTATTGTGAATTTATTTACCATTAAATTTGCGGTGTGCAGTTAAAAAAGTGTATTTTATTTAACTCATACAAAATCCCTCGGTAGCATCTTTTACGTTCCGATTCCGTGCTTTATTGCACAAATCAACTCTCCGCATGCTTAAATTACTCTTAAAGTTTGTATATAACATTTTGGGACACCCTGTAGACAAATTACTTGTATTTGAAAACAATTCAATCGAATTTTAATAAATTCTATTCATGCTCAAGTAACATTCGATTCATGTCACATTATAACATAAAAATTAAACCAAAAATATAATACTTCAAATACGTCATTCTGTTCCATATTTAGAACAGAATTGAAAGAATTTCAAATTTGCTCGCTTTTGGTAAATAAATGAAACACAGAATGCACACTTTCTAGTACACACAATATTGACAGATACAATATATATATATAGGATGAAACTAAACTGTCAGGTGCACCATATATATTTTTGGCGCTGAATGGTGTACGTAAAATTTAAAAAAAAAATCTCAATTGGATCATGGCAGTTAATGGGTTAATATAAGCCCAATCATTTTTGACAAGTTATATAAGATTTTCAGGTCTTATAATTCAGGTCTTTCAGGTTTCAGGTTATAATTCTTTCAGGTCGCCAAAAAAGAGTATTTACCGTTTTTACGTATGAAATAGTAAGAGAACCATCCTAATTATTTACTTTATATAGAAAGTGTTACAAATTTGCACCGGCAATAATTGCTATTGATTATTCTTGGATAAGAATGGAATCTTCACTACATCTCAATCTTATCTTGGCTCTCTCAGCCGAGACATTCATTAGGCGAATCAAGAATTCAGAAGTCGTATTCTGTTAGAATACGCCGAAGGATTTCGTAGAAAATCGTGATCCGTTAACGAGTGAGTCATTTCTCCAGGGCATTCTTTATTTTGTGTTTAATTGGATTTACAATCCTCGTTAATTCTCGAGTGAAATCTATTTTTGGACTCGGAAAGATCAGTTAAACATAAGAATACAATAGCTTTGAAAGGTTATTTTATGTTTTATCGAAAATTAATCAGTTTCACTTTGTATACATTTTAAATAAAAGGAAAACAGACTTTTCTAAAATTTGATTGATAAATAGCATATTACAAAGCACTAATGAAGAGTTAATAATTTGTAGCCAGAGGTTACCTGCTTTAGCTTTAAGAGTTTAATTTTTGTAATCTATTGTTGAAAATTAAGCAAATTAAAAAAAAAAAATGCAAAATTTTAGGAAAAATTTGTATATATTGGGTAATATATACAAATTGCCCTATATAGTATAATTTAAAAATATGAATAAAAAATAAATAAAACTATAAAAATGTAAATATTACTATATAAATATATAAAAATGAATAAAAAGTATAAATTATAAAAATGAATAAAAAATAATTACTATATAAATATATAAAAATGAATAAAAAATAATTACTATATAAATATATAAAAAATAACAATCACATAAATATATAAAAATGAATAAAAATATAAACTATAAAAATAAATGCAAATTAAATAAAAAAAAGCTAATTTAAATTTCGAAACGGTGTAAAATTCCTTTATATGCAATAATAACTTCGGAAGTTATCACAGGGAAAAAAACCTCTAAAATTCAGCTTAATTTTGATTAATTAAAAGGCAAATTTAAATTTAAAAAAATCGCTCTGAGGTGCATGTTCCCTCACTATGTGTACCCAATTTAATTGTAGGGCAAACGGTCTGGCTAGCAGAGCACCATTACACACACACACACAGAGAGAGAAAAAGAGAGAGACAAAGCGATTTGTAAGGAATACATGCTAAGATAAAATGTATTTATTACATATAAATATATAAAATCGAATAAAAAATATAAACTATAAAAATAAATACAAAATAAATAAAAAAAACTGATTTAAATTTCGAGATGGTGTAAAATTCATTTTTATATAATAATAACTTCGGAAGTTATCACAGGGAAAACTCTAAAATTCAGTTTAATTTTTATTAATTAAAAGAATAATTTAAACTTTAGGAAAAATTGCTCTGAGGTACACGTTTGCACCTTATGCGTGCAAAATTTAATTGTAGGTCAAACGGTCTGGCTAGCAGAGCACCATCACACACACACACACAGAGAGAGAGAGAGAGAGAGAGAGACAAAGTGACTTCTAAGGAATACATACTAAGATGAAATGTTTTTATTACATATAAATATATAAAAATGAATAAAAAATATAAACTAAAAAAATGAATACAAAATAAATTAAAAAAAACTAATTTAAATTTCGAAAAGGTGTAAAATTTATTTTTATGTAATAATAACTTCGGAAGTTATCACAGGGAAAACTCTAAAATTCAGTTTAATTTTTATTAACTAAAAGAATAATTTAAACTTTAGGAAAAATCGCTCTGAGGTACACGTTCGCACCTTATGCGTGCAAAATTTAATTGTAGGTCAAACGGTCTGGCTAGCAAAGCACCATCACACACACACACACATACATACACACACACACACAGAGAGAAAGAGAGAGAGAGAGAGAGAGAGAGAGAGAGACAAAGCGACTTCTAAGGAATACATACTAAGATGAAATGTTTTTATTACATATAAATATATAAAAATGAATAAAAAATATAAACTAAAAAAATGAATACAAAATAAATTTAAAAAAAAACTAATTTAAATTTCAAAAAGGTGCAAAATTTATTTTTACATTTTTGTCATACATAAAGGCGTGTTTACATAAATTTCATTATTTAAAATTTAAAAATTTAAATACAAATAAAAAATTTTTGAGAAAAACATGAAAACATTTCAATATGTTCGAAAACAACCAATCGTCTCAAATTTTTACTATCCACATGGACAAATCTTGAAATATAAATCACCACCCTTCATTTGTATAGGACCCTTCAATTTATGCTAAAATAATTTTGGTCCCTTCCATTAATAAAAATGCTAAAATAATTTTGGTAAATTTGTCATCCTTTTTATTTAATTTTTATAGCGAAAAAAAAAATTGAAATTTTATTTAGAAAAGTACATACATACAGACACACATATACACTTACATACAGCCATTCCAAAAATATAGTTTAGAACCCAATGATGTTTGAAACATCGGTACTCATCAGAATCTTTAGAAATTAAGGTGACAGTGGACTCTTTTAGGCACTTCTGAGAATTATTCATTTAAGGTTATGAAATTTTTTATGTATATGTATTAAAATAAAAATAAGTGAAATTTCTTTAAAAAATATTTTTAAACGAAATATATTATTTTTTAAAAAAATTAAAAGATACATAATTTTTAAAAATTTCAAAATATTCCAGGCGACTTAATTTTTAATTTTTCTATTATTTTTTTCGTTTCTATTGTAGATTTGGGTGCCCCCTCGATTGGCGACACATTTCAGCGATGAAGCACTACTTCTGGTTTCCTTAATGTTTTGTTTTCATTGACGTTACTGTTGGGTTACCGACCGAAAATCCCCTTGGCTCCGATCTTGGCGTCAAAAAAATCGCCAAAAAAATCAAGGGGCACCCAATTGTAAACTTTTACTGTTTTTTCTTATCACCCAATGTAAATTTATTAGGAACGAAGCTATATATGATTTTGTAATTCGAATTAAATACTAATTTTTTAGAAATATTTTTATGCGCACGCTGAATTTTCATAGAAATTTTATGTTTTTCTAGAACTGAAATTGACTTTTAACTAGCGATAAAAACTCGAAACATAGAATGCATAACCCATTTTTTTTTAATGTTTGACTGAAAGATTTATTATCGATTTCATTTAATTTCTTCAAAAAGTAAGACACCTAGGAGATTTCAAAGATATTGAAATCTAAATACAATATCATTTTAAGAAAAGTAATTAAGATGTGCTTTTCCCCCCCTCTTAACTCTTCAAATATTTATTTTATTGAACAATAGATTTTATAATACTATTTAAGTTGAATATAAATATACATTTTGGTGATGAAACGATAAAAATAAAATTTCCATTTTTGCTTATTTCAAAGTCTACTGTCCCCTTATCTATAAGCAGAATGTCTTTATGTTAATGCTAGTGGGTTTTAAATATTCATTTTGCTTAAAAGTATTACTTAGCTGACTTTTTTATTATTACTATACTTTAGTCTTTATGCCTCTAAAACGCAAGGTTGTTGGTTCAGTAGATAATTAGTTCACGTTCTTTATGTCTTTCGTGATCATAAAATCTCAACCATCTTTATATTTATTTATTCTCTCACACCTGTATGCATTTTTTTCCTGTGTTTTTGCACTTCTTCCGTAATGCGAGTTGTGCTGAGTTGTAGACCATTTCGGACTGTCGGTATTCCGAACTCACTTGTTTTTCTTCCATCGTTTTAGTTACTTGGTCAAAGAATATTTTCTGTGCTAATGAGTATTTGAATACTAATTTTTAATGACACAGCGGTATTGGATGAAGATGAAATAATTAATAATTAATACATTCATTAAATTATGGACATTTAAGATAAATAAAATACTAGCTGTCTTTGGCTACCAGTTTGTTCGCCTAGATAACTGACTCATTAGAGTGTTACATTATTAATATGGATGCATTTATTTAAGAAAAGCAGTAATTCGATACGATTAAAACATATGAATTCGATTAGTATTAACAAAATTCTAGCTGCCTTTGGCTACCAGTGTGTTCACCTAGATTACTGACTCTTTAGATTGTTAGATTATTAATGTGAATGCATTTCTTTAAAAAAACATTTCACTTTATAATTTGATATGACTATAACACATGAATTCGATTAAAACAGTTTACTGCAAATAACGAAGTGTAATCTATACTTATAATAAAGCTCAATGTGTGTGTGTGTGTTGGCGCTCTACAGGCCAGACCATTCACCTTACAGCTACCAAATTTGGTACATGTATACCTTAGAGGTCGGGAATGTGCACCTGGGGTCCCTTTTTGTAAAATTTTAATTATAATTTTAATTATTAATTAAAAACTAACTTTCCCGCCAAAAAAATCTTCCATTTTCCCCACCGCCAATTTTTCCGCCAAAATAATCTTCCATTTTTCCCACCGCCAAATGAGTAAGGCTCCAGTTTTCTTTTCTCCCAACAGTAATGAGGCTAGGGTTAACATTTTTCCGCGGATTATTTCAAACGATTCTGTTTATTTTCTTAATGTTTTATGCATTTAAAATTAAACATTGTTAATTAATCCATGTTTCAGATTCATTCTGAAGTACTTTTGAATTAAAATAACACAGAATAAAGGAAATTAAAAATGTATAATCTGCATAGCGTTACCCCAACTGGCGTAGAAAAATTCACGCATTTGCTTTAGCATAACTGGCGAAGAAAATTCACGCATGCGTATTGTATTCTGATTGTTGTGATGACAACCATTCTCAACGGATGATTTAAATTATTTTTCGGTTAGTTGCATGCTTTTGTAAGTAAATTTTATTTATGTTAGTTATATATTTTTTGTATATGCTTATAGTTTTAAGTACATCGTTTTTTAAGTAGTTTTTTTTAACCTGTTTTCAATGATTTAAATTATTTTTAGGTTAGTTGCATGCTTTTGTAATTAAATTAGTTATATATTTTTTTGTATATGCTTATAGTTTTAAGTACATCGTTTTTTAAGTAGTTTTTTTAAACCTGTTTTAGACCGATTATTTTAAACGATTCATTTTATTTTCTTAGTGTTTGATGCATTTAAAATTATAAATTGTTAATTTATCGATCCGTTCATGATGAATCTGAGAAAATTTTGTTGATAAATTCATGAGATATTACATAAATTAAAAAAGATATTCTTTAGTGCCCATAAAATTTAAACTCTGAGTGACTCTATTTCAGTAATCAGATTATAAAAAAATGCTTTGTTTCAGTAAAAAATATTATTGCACAATTAAAACGATGTACTTAAATTATTAAAAATATTAATTGCAGATTAATCATTTACACTTTAATTTAAAGCATAAATTCTACGAGGGGTAACAGAAAATTAGAGACATACATATCACGTTATGACTGAGAGCCTTTATAATATTATGAGTGAATTATACGACTCTCAAAATTTGAAGTTTTAAAATATTTTGCTGAAGAATCTATTAAAGTTCGAATTGCATAAAATATTTAATTATTAAAATTTTAATGAACATTAAGATTGGCGAACCAGCTGGTCGCCAAAGGCGGCTAGTATTAAATAAAAACGGAACTGAAAGTCCTACTACCGATTGAATGAGTGGCAAAAGCTTGAATATTTTGTCGAAGAGTTTGAATCCCATAAAGCGTGTGGTGAAAGTTTATAAGCCAGTTAACAACTACGCTACCCGAGCAATTGCTTTTGTATCGTGGTCATGTTACTCGGCTGCGAACCACAAGGTCCCAGGTTCTATCCTCGCGCATTGTTACAGGTAGTGTATCAAATTAAATTAAAAATATTATTAAAGTTAAATGAAAAATTGTACGAAAATGAAATTGATGTAATTGAAAAGGTAAATTTTTTAGTCTTAAGATAATACAAAAATCCTTTATATAAGATAATTGTTTTAAAAGATATGAATATTAATTTCCATAGGCAAGTTATAACGATTACGGCTAGACTTAAGATTAATATACGCGCGCCAAAATTGAAACATTTTAGAACGATTTCAAGCCAAATATAATCGTGACAATTTTTTATTACAACTTTCACAGACTTTTGTTAGCATTTATTGGTATATACCCAGGGTTGCAAACTTTTAGACAGTTTTTGGATGATTGGCGAGAAACGGTACATTAATCTTAATTCTTACTACGATTATTTATCTGGCAGCGGTTAAGCCAATGTTTTCACTTGATTGTAGTTTTTGTTTGAAGCGTATTTCGTGATTTTTTTTATATCTTCTTTCCTCTGACTGAATGTCCTCTTTGGTGATATGAAGAATTATCTTTAGAACTCATCTAATAATATTTCGCGGTACAGTTCTAGAAACGGGTACCATTTGGCGATTTCCCGCCAAGCCCCGCGGATGCTGTAATCTTCAGAATTGTATTTCTCAATATTATGACTATTTTCAAGAGATTTTTTTCTGAAGATTACAGCGTCCTTGGGGCGATGGCAGGAGAAAAATTTGGCATGAAGTATACAAAAAGAACAAAAATGAGAATAATTATATAATAAAAGTAAAAATGAGAAAAATAAGAATGGGGAGCAGTAGAAATTAGAAATTCCCCGCGAAAAGCTGCACTTATACCTAATTGGTTGATATTCAAAGTCAATTCATACCTGATTAGTTTATAATTACATCACCGACATCACCCCATTCTCTTCACAGGGTTGCCATACATTGCAGGCGTAGAGGGGTTGCCATATTGGCAACTTTAGCTTTAAAATTTGGCGCCAAACTTGGCGGTACCCGTCTCTAGAATTTAGCCTATTTCGCACCTCTATTAATTAGCTAAGCATAGCGTTTGATTCAGTGCAACTGTAACAATGTTCAATGAATGAAGCAACCAAATTCGCATGATGTTTTGTTTATATTTGGCTGTTGCCATTCTACAGTAAGTAATAAGCTCGATATCTGTGCTACGTACTTTAGCGTTTTATATATAGAGAGATTATCACATAAGAGTTTTGATAAAATATTGTCTTTTAACAGTTGATTGGAACCTGTAAGAGTGGCTTTTCTGAAACGTTCTGCTATATACCCTTTAATAAATGTATTTATGTACAGTTATGTGCAAATGTACTTAAATGCATATCATTGGTGAACAATAGTTAAGAAAAGCCTATTGCAATGTGATCTTTGGAGATTTCTTGATGATTAATCGTTGGAAGGTGGCTAATGCACAAGTACCAAAAAAATCGAAAGTATTTTGGAAAGCTGATTTCCGACAGACTGAATCAAAAGTTGACACAAAACTACAATTGTAGTCACAAAATTGCTTGCTAAAATTCTTATATTTCCGCCAATGTATTTTTGAGTTATCATCTTTATATGGATATGAAAGTACTAAATAACAGATATTTAACCCTTTGCTAGGTGTGGTTTCAAATCTGGTACATAGCTACTTATTAAATTTGTGCATCAAATATTATCCATCTAATTCTCTTCGTTTTATAATTACGGTGCTAACTTGCATTCGGTAAGATGTACTTGGAATGGATTTTATTCCAAAATGTGAAAGAAATATACAAAATTGGATTAGAGACTATAAATTAAATTTCATTCGTGGAGCCCAAAGTTTTTTTTAATTTTCCCGATAGCAGACAAACGTGTTTTTGGGATGCAAGGACATCTGGAATCTTGAATTTCGATGAGTCATAATTAGTGTTTATATATATATATATATATATATATATATATATATATATATATATATATATATATATATATATATATATATATATATATATATATATATATATATATAACTCTTAATTTAATCCAAATTAATTTCCAAAGCTTTATCTTAATTTAGCCCATAGTAATTTCATTCTCTTATTTCCTGATCTCATTCCACTTCTAATTCAAATGAAGCTGTGTAAAAATTGCTGCGCAATCAGTTCTATGTATCAAGTGAAAATGATCCTTCCGTTGCCCTTGTCAAAAGTCAACACGTGTATTCAATCGCCACGTGGCTGGAAATCCCATGTTATATAAGACTAGTGATCATTTGTTTCGGCCCTTCCCTTCCTTACTTCTGCTTTTGTGCCGCACTGTGGCGGACGTACCTTGTCCGTGTCTCCGCTTTTAAATAACTATGCTTTCCAGGAATGGATATTAAAATTAATTTTAAAATGTAAAATGTCTCATCTATGTCTTCAAACCTGCCTTCTGCTTTCAAGAATTAAAATCTTTATATATATATATATATATACACACACACAAAAGTTTTAAAATCAAGTTAATTAAAAAATCAAATAAACCAAAAAAAAAAAAAAAAAAGGAATCCGGCCTGAAGACTTTTTCAAGGGTCACTCTCAGGCAGGGATTAAAAAAAAGGGAGTTTTTCTGTGAGGGAATGCAGACTAGAAAGTCTAATAATGATTACTCGTGACCCGAAAATCCCCTGAAATTAGGCCTAAGAGATATACCATTTTAACAGAAAGGACAATACAAAACAACAAATTAGAAGAAAATAACCACTAATAAGTAAAAATACAATAACAAAATAACAACAAACTCTTAAAACACTAAACCATTAAAGCAAAAAACAAAAAGGAAAAAACATACCAGTAGCAGGCAAGGAAATTTTAAGCTATCGATTGTGATTTTCCAATTAACTTGATTTTATTACTTTTGTCTCAATTCATCTGTGTTTTAGAAGTAGCTGCATTTGCGCTCTCTAAATACTATGAAGTTTTTCCTGTTCCTTTTTTGCTTTTAGTTTGAATAAGAAATAATTTTTAGTTGCGATTCCGAAACTATTTCGTTTCGTTTTCAAACTATTTCTTACTTTAGATTGGTTATATATATATATTATTTACCATTTTTACTATTGATTTTCGATTTTTACGTATATATTATTTGCCCACAAAACACACATGAAAACACGCTCTCTCTATCTCTCTTACACACACACATACATTCACTGCAATTCTAATCCATATTGTGAAACTATCTTTTAAGTTAAAAGGATGCATCTCCTTCCCAAAAAATATGTCACAGTACACGTCTTAAAGAATTCACATTTGATCTTGAATTTCAAATATTGATAAAGTATTTCTATAGTTCCGCCATTTGAATAAAATTCTAGAGTGCTCCTGTCCCTGACTTTGTTGTTTGTTCCAGCATAAAATTTTATTACTTTCTCGTATGCGTAGTATAGAGAAAGTAAAGCAGTCGTAAAAAAATTTGTATTCGAGATCTCGACGAATCTCCGCGTTTCAGACCTCCTTGAGTTTGAAAAATACATCTTTTAAAAAAAATATTCGTCTGTCTGTATGTGACATCGATAACATAAACACGCTTTGAACCAGTCGGTTGAAATTTGGTGTACAATTTTTACATTAAATTTGCAGGTTTCTATCAATTTTTGAATAAAAATTTTTCACAGGAAGTCCGTCTGTCCGGCTGTTCGAATATAAGTTAACACGATAATTACAAAACGATGAGAGTTATACAGATAAAATTCGGTACACAGATTTAACATCAATAATGTAGACATCTGCCAATTTTGAGCCAAATCCAGCAAAGGGTTGACTGATTGTCAGTTTGTACTTTCAGAAAAATGTAAACGCGATCATTCAAAAACGCAATGACATAAATATATGGAATGAAGTACAGGATTTAAAAAAAAATACAAATGCAGTTCTGCGTCAAGATTTTATTTCAAACGGTTGGAAAGCATGCATTTAAAAATACAAATTCGATTTCCGGATAACATTAATCGCATGCCACAGATTAATCACCAAATAACTCGCCAAAGATGACACGAAAGATTCAGCCAAAATGCTAAATTCACGCCAAAAGTTAATATTTCGTAACTATTTTATGCCAGCGCCATGTAAGGCGTTCTCATTGATGAGACATTTATAAGAGAGTATGAGAGAAAGTGTTTTGGAAGGCTACTACTCCCACTGCTTTTTATCATGTGATCAAACATAAAAGTTTTATGTATAATGGCAATGAAAAACCTCCTTCCGACACAAAATCGATCATTCTGAAGGTTTTTTTCATTTACGGAGAGCCTTATACTGTTTAGTAATACTTAAAGGCAAATAAAAATTAATTTACAGTATTGTATATAATGCTTCCAAGGCAACTTCAACATTGTTATATTTCAGAGTTTCACGGTGTGGGTTCCACGGTCTAAACTAGTTCCACGGTCACACCATAAGTTGAAATAGCAATTATAATTTGTAAGTTAAGAGAAAGATTAAAATTAATTGAAACTAGTTTAGACAAGCGCTTTAAGCTCTAACCTCATGAAATTTGGGTATAATTATTAAATTAATATTTTTATGATATAATTATCAATAGAAAATAACATTTTGATTATTTATGGGGAAATAGAGAACTTTAATGGAATTACATGGCACGTGCCTTTTAGTGTGGAGATTGAATTAATTATTTTGATTAGTTATTTTTGAAAAAAATCCAGAAATTTTATGCGTGTATCTCATTGTAGCTATCTGAAGCCGATACGGGAATACTTTTGAGAGATTTGAATCTTAACAATCTGGTAACAGAGTTAGAAAATTCTCAGTCTTTTTACGGACGGAAAATTAACGTAAATATTGTCATTTGTAGCTCTAGGTCTTTTCCTAGAGCTCTATAATGCTTTCATTCATCATGAATGGAAACGCACGTACTGAAAGTTCGTCTTAAGTATTAGGCTTAGTTGTCTACTTTTATCATACTAATTAAATATTGATATCTACAGATAAAACAACACTCGGAATGACTCCACAGAGTCCGTCCTTTAAACAACAGGAAATAAAACACACACACACACATTAAAAAACAGATTCTAGTCAAAGGGAGTGCGCTAAATAGAATACAAATCTTCCCGCTACGCCTAACCGTTGTATATAAATAACCGTAAACCTGAAACTGAATCAATAAATGAGTATAAAGTAAACACCAAATGTCAGTCACTTGGAAACTGTTTAACCTTTTTGTGAAGGCCGTGCAACACAGCATCCATTTCTTCATAAATGTTATTTATAGACAAAGAAAAGAGAATTCCTCTGGCATCGTCTCTTCATTTCGGCCATAAAAAGTAATTTGTAAAGGAAGAGGGTTTATTTATTTTATTATTATTTTTTTTTATTTTGACAAATCATGTTTCGCTTTCGAAGTCGTAAAAGTGAATGTAGAAGTTGAATCTACTAATCAAATGATTTAATTCCATTCTTTCCATGACTTGGGTAAGTTCTTTGTTCGATCGATCTTTTTTACTGATTTTATTTATGTTAGAACGTAAAAACAGAAAAATCGTTTGCATGCTTTGAGTTGAAGGTTGCGGGTTCTGATTATTATTATTATTATTATTATTGTTGTTGTTAAGTATGGGTGTTGTTTCTTTTAAATCGAAAAGTATTTTGTTTATAATTTGAGGAAAATATTTTCCGTAAAATGCAATTAATATTTGTTTTATTTCGCTTTATATAACGAAAACATTTCTAAATATCCGTATTTAAAGTCAATACAAGTAAAAGGAAATGTCTGTATTTGTCGGTCTGTAGGGCAGATTAATGGATCTAAAACTACTAAATTCGGCAGATAAATCCTTTAGACGTTGAGAATGTGCTAAATGAAGCATTTTTTTAAAATTCCAATTATAATTTTAATTAATTAAAAATTTTTATAATATAAGTGAAAGAAAGTTTTTGATAATCCAAATTTGGCTTAGGTATATTCTTTTGATAGTCAGAATGTGCTACTCAAAATTTCGAGGTGTTGTTGCAATGTTGCAAATTTACTTTTTTTTTTTTTTTGAAAACTACACACATATTCTAGATTTTTTTAACAACTGATCAATATACCGTGATTAAATATTTTTAGTGAAACAAAGTAAATAGTTTGAGTTTCAGATTAGTGATGTATAGATGGAAATTAATAAAAAAAAAAAAAAAAATCTTTGAAAAATTGTCAGAAAAAAATTTGCTGGACTATTAAATCAAAAGGAATAAAACATAATTTTTTGAATTTTGGAATTGTATAAAAACCAGTTTGGTGAAATATAATTTTCAGAAATATCGCAGTAAATCTTCAAAAATCCGCTTACTTTTTAATTGATTAAGATTCTAATTTAAATTTCAACAAAAATCGAGTGGAAGTGACATTCCTACCCTCTAAAGTAAGTATGTCCTAGTTGATAGGGCGTTGGATTCGCATTCCTTGGATTCGAACCCCGCCGGCCGAGGACTCTGCGTGTGTGTGTGTGGTGGCTGGCGCGCATATAAATATGTCGTGGTAACAAAGTCCTCCATGTCGAGCGTAATACCACTGGATCAGGGGTGGTCGTTCTCTGATTCAGGTCTAAATTACGATCTGAGGATGAGTGAATGAAATGCATGAATGAAGTCCGCCCGTAAAAAGGGTTATGACGTTTGAGTAGCTAAGTCATATTCTTGGCGCTAGTTGGCGCTACTGAAAAAATAAGGACGCTCATTCTGTGTAAATCCATAAGTCACAGCACAACACAGTAAATAAATATGTGCTAAATATTGTAGCGATAGGTCAAATGATCTGCTCTGTAAAAAGCCAACATTGAATTTTATTTCCCATTCCCTATTTTATCTCTATCGTTTACAATTAATCCTTTGCTTTTGTTTTATATTTTATTGTTATATTTTTATATAGGATTTCTCTTTCGTTTGTATATATGTAAGCTTATTATTTTGGTTGAAGCAGAAGGCAGGCTTGAAGACATAGAAGACACTTTGGATTTTTTTTATTCTCTTTAATGTCCATTCTGGGAAAACATGATTATTTACAAACAGAGACGCGGACAAGGTACGTCCGCCACAGCGCGACACAAAAGCAGAAGTAAGAAAAGGCACGAAACAAATGATCTCTAGTCTTATATAACATGGGATTTTCGGCCACGTGGCGACTGAATACACGTGTTAACCTTTGACAAGGGCAACGGAGTGATCATTTTCATTTGATACGTAGAATTGATTGCGCAGTCATTTTTACACAGCTTCATAAAAGAAATGGGATCAGGAAACAAGAGAACACTTTAGAATGAGCCCGACATGGGCCGAATTAGGCAAAAAATTTAGGAAATTAATTTAGATTAAATTAGATATTAAAATATCATTACATATATATACTTATATATGTAATGATATTTTACAAACGTGTATTAATAGTTGGTGGCCTTCAAAATTCTTTTTGCACAACAGGTGGTCCACACAACCAAAAAATTTGGGAGCCTTCACCATAACTCAAAAGTTTTTGCCGATTTGCAAGAGAGTGGGCGGAGTGCTTGAACTCAAGGTTTTTAACCTTCAAGAAATTATAGCAGAATGGAGAAATGTCTTGGAAGTAATATTGCTGAGCAAGATGGCTATGTTGAATAAATTCAAATGTTCTGAGTAATCATTAAAGCTAGTTAGCAAAACAGAAAAAAAAAAAAAATAGAAGGAGGAGAATGTATTTTATCAAAAAAATTTAATTAGTAATAATTAATTTTACATTTTATAGTTATCATTTAATAAAAGGTTGAAACAAACAATTGTATGATTCAAAACAATTTGGTCTCTTACTTTCAACAAAATAAAGCAAAACAATAAATAACAGTGGGTGTTGCTTCCCCGTGATTTTCTCGTATACCTCCTAATGAAAGAATTCTCCTAATGAAGTATACCTCCTAATGAAAGAAAAATTACGGATCTTGAGTGTAATTGTGAACTACACTAGTACTCAGATATTTATTTATTTATTATTATTTTTTTTATCTTCGGAATCGGAGAATGGGACAAAACATAAGATTGAACAAAATACATAGAAATAGTCAGTCCCCTTTCCCTTCCGACTAGGGATTGCAACACCGTTATACCGGGATACCGCATACCGGTATTTCGAGCCCTTTGTACAGTTTTGTAATACCGGTATTCACAAGTTTCAATACCGGTTTTTCGGTATTTACTAGAAACTTTTTAAAATTATCTCCACTATATGTTCAGGGATCGCGAACATAGCAATATAGTATACGTTTTTGTTTTTATGTCTCCCTAACGGGCGAAATTAATTAGCTAATTAATGGCTTAATTAATTTTCTTAAATCTAAATTAGCGAAACATGGATTATCCCTGAAAGAAAATATTGTATCCATAAGGACTGATGGAGCAACAAGTATGAAAAAAATTGGAAAGTTGATTGGTGCAAATCAGCACTTGTGTTATGCACATGGAATTCAATTAGGAGTAATAGATGTGTTATATAAAAACAACAACAAAGAACAGAAGAATTCAAATACTGTGGATATAGAAACTTTGGATTCCAACTTTGAAAAGAGTAAGAGTGTGAGTGATATTGACAATGAAGATAATGACAATGTAATTGTTGAAGAAGATATTGCTAATGAGGATGAAATATTAACCTATCAAGAATTGCTTCCTATCATTTATAAAGTTCGAAAAATTGTTAAAATATTTAAACCCCCTATAAAAAGGATATATTACTATAATATATACTAACTGAAAATAAAGCAGAATATAGGTTAATATTAGATTCTAAAACACGTTGGAACAGTTTACTCCTAATGATGGAACGATTTTTGAAACTGAGAAATCCAATTCAAAATGCAATAATCGACTTAAACCTGTAAATTAATTTTTCAGATAGTGAATTCGACTTAATATCCAGAACTGTATCAGATCTACTTCCAATAAAACTGATTATTGAGGTATTATGTCGGAGAGATTCTAATTCATTAACAACTAATGCAACAATAAATTTCATGTTGCAGTCACTGAAAGAACAGCACACATTAGTATCTGAAGAATTATATATTACATTGAAAAATACTTGGAAAATACTTGGAAAAAGTATATCGCGCGTTGCTAACAGTACCACCAACTACCGTAGATGCCGAAAGAGCGTTTTCGACAGCTGGTAATTCTTACACAAAATTACTTTTCAGGCTTAATGACAGTACAATTGATGTTTTTTAAGATCACATTTCAAAAATTTGTAATAGTACCACAGACTGAATAGTGATATTTACACTTTTTTTGTGATTTAAATAAATAAAATGTTTCTTTACTTTTTTGTGATTATATACCGTTATAATTTATAAGTTACAAATTAATTTTTGTGATATTTACACTCTCTAACAAAACTGGCAAATAAGAAAAAGAAACACCCGTGTTTTCTTTCTTTTTCTAAAATTTCTAATACCGGTATTAAAACCGGTACCCCGGTATTAAGATCTAAAAAATACCGAATACCGGTATTGAAATTTTGGTCCGGTATTGCAATCCCTACTTCCGACCTTCCGATAGAAAGACAGAGGAGCGCGCGCGAGCGTTTTAGGCTTCTTAGTAAAGTCCAAATAGAAGAGTGTGCATTTTATTTGCCCTCTTTTTTACTAAAACCAAAATTTCTTACACATCTATAATCTTAATAGAAAGATTACATACCAAATTTTATTTTATTAAAATCACAGTATTTTTTAATTTTCGCGTTTGCATGCATTCAAATATACATGCAACATATGATCAATTGTCTTCACTCAGGATTTGATACAAACTTTGATAGTTTATATTTAAGATGATAAGACTGTACACCAGACGTTATCCATATGGTTTTTTTAAATTTTTAGCTTGCTCTCAGATACACAGATTTCATGTGCATAGGCCAAGATTTGATAGATATTTAAAATTTGGTATAAAGACGCGCACCAAATTTCACTCCTCTAGCTACAGCGTTCTTGAGCTATCGTACTGACAGACAGATGTGATTCAAAGAATGTATTTTCCGAACTCGGGAACATCACAGACGAGAACATTCATCAAAATCTCTCTCTCTATCTTTTATATTATATAATGATATTTTAAACTCTAATTTCAATTTAATTAATTTCCAAGCTTTTATCTTAATTTAGCTCATAGTTACTTCATTCTAAAATATTCTCTTATTTCCTGATCCAATTCCACTTTCAGTAATTAATTAATTCAAGAGAAGCTTTATAAAATTGCTGAATCGGCTAAACGCCGACACATTCTCACGCTCCGCGTGAAGGGCTAGAAAAATGTACAATAAGCACATTATTTTTTAAAGATGCCTGTGTTTCCCTTACTTGTAATTGACATGCGTCAGAAATCCCCATCAGAATCTTAATAATATATTAGCACTGTAAAAAAATATTTTCCCTATCCATATCTCATGTTATATAAGAGGAGGGATAATTTATTTCGGCCCTTTTTTTATCCACTTCGGCTTTTGCAACGTGCTGTGGCGGACGTGCCTTGTCCGCGCCTTCTTGTAAATAATCATGCCTGTCCCCCCGAAAGAGAATAAAACGAACTTAAAAATACAAAGTCTCTTCACTGCTTGTCACACCTGCATTCTGCTTCACATAAAATAATGCTTGCATATAATTTGGAATTTTTATCAAGATAATTTTTATCAATTAATTTATCTCCAGATAAAGGGAATTTCTTTACCAAGATTTTTTGTATTGGAGACCTGTTTACCAACAACTTTTTAGAAAATACATCCAAATCTATATTTTTGGATAATTGGATTGATTTTTGTCATTTCCTTTTGAAAGAACGACAAAATTTAGTTAAATATGTGACTACGTTGGGAATGAATTCTTTGAAAAACGTTCGAAAATTGTTATATTTTTGAATTTTAGCATCAATAAAGACTGAAAAAAAAGCGTCTATGAAACCAAAATATACCAGTTAAGTGCAATTTTTTTTTAAATTTGGACAAAATGGCTTTTTTTTGGCTAAAAAAGAGGTACAAAGCAAAACTCTTCTAGTTTAGACGCTTATCAAATTATTTTCTTAAAATTTTGCACATAATTTAAGAAATATACCATCTTAACTAAAAACTAAACCTTAACTAAAAAGAATCTGTATTTCTATCCATTCTTTAAATATCAGTGTTCGACTGATAAATAACATGAAATTTTCAAATACTTTTGCATTGTGAAGCCCTAAAACAACTATAAAATATTTCTAAATGAATAGATTACTTACTTTCTAGTTAAAGAACTGCAGATCAATACTGGAAAATTACTATACCAAATTTGAACTAAAAATATGCATTAGATTTTGATTTATGAAGTTTTTCGTAAGAAAATTCTATCATATTCTTTATTTGAGACAACAGCAGGTTTAATTCATTAAAATAGGGGTGAGGAAAAGAAGAAATGAGGGGATGTTTATTTTTAACAATAAAATAAACTCCGATTACTTGCAGACTGAATTAAAATAATACGGACAGAAACGACACGATATCACATACATGTGAAAAAAAATTGAACAAAAAGTATCTAATAGGGCGAAAATCAAGGTCAAAGAATGAGAAGAGAGAAGTTCTTTCTCTCTCCTTAATGAGATAGAATCGTCGAAAAGTGGTCGTCTCAGGATACTGAAACGAACAGTACCTTAAGACAAATTTATCTTATAGTAAGAATTTGAATATCTCCTATCAGCTATGACCAGTCTAGTTCACTTTGAAATTCTGAAATTTTATTCTCAACTTTTTATGCGAGTTTCTAAGAATTTTAATTTTTTCATCCACTCATCTTACTAGAAAGGAAATGAATTTAATTTTATTCCACGAACTTTGTTTCTTTTCTTCAACTGACCCTGCGCCATCGAGAGACGAATTAAAAAGAAAAAGGAAAAGAAAAAAAAACCCACATTTCTTTTCTTTCTCCAGCGAATAAAATTACCGCAAGCGATGGCAACGGAGGTCCACATTTCCTTTTGTAAACAGTGCCACAATATAGAAAGGAGATACAAAGAGTAGAATTCTACTTTAGAGCCCATCTCCTTTTATTTTTTATTTCATTTCTGATGAGTGTTTTTTTATGTGCTTTTTGTCAGTGGAATTGTTCTTTATTCACTTTGTCAGTGGGAATGTGAAAAGTGTTACAGGAAACAATGTCTTCATTTCCGATGGAAAGATACCTTGAGTTGAAAACAAGATCTTGTTGATGTGGAGGAATGAAATTATATTTTTTTTACTGATGATTTTTTTTTTTATTTCCTAACATGTGGCGTCATAGAAAAAAATGGTCTGCTGACGTCTGATTCAAATGAAAAAAAAATGTATAGAAGAAGAAAGAACGGTAAGCTGGTTTTTTTTTCTAGGAAAGAACAATTTTCTTTCTGCAGTTACTTCATTTATTAAATTTTAGGAAAGACATTTTGATTGCTGAAAGCAAACAGAATATAATAATTATATAAGGAGGTGAAAAACAACAAAATGGATATTTGGAAAGATGAAACAGTTCAAACTTAAAAAGAAAGTCAGAAAATACGAAGAGTACAACTAATAAAAATACTGAAACCAAAATAAAGGAGGTTATTTTTTTTTTGTATACAAATTCTAATCTTACTTAAAAAATTGCATAAAGAAATAAAGGAGATACAGTACACTTCCGAGTAACCATCCTAATGTGGCAGAAGGACAGGCCAGATAATAAAAAAGGCGGAGAAACCAAATTCCATTTTTTTGGCCACCAATACCAGAAGAAAAAGTTTTTATATGCAACACAACACTTTTCAATTTCTTCTAGATTTTTTCCCCATTACATCAGAGTTCAGTCGCTGTATAGCACGTAATTTCTGTTTCATAGTCACTACAATTTTTTTTTTTCATTTATCATCCATTTTGAAATCTTTACTGTGGTACACTTAAAAAGAATATTAAACCCACTCGGACAACAGTTAACGAATACTGTTTAATATAATCAAGAACAGTGGCAACAATTGATGTCCATTACATACTGACAAAGCAATGAACAACAAGCAGAGCTCTGCTCTTTTCCCGTCGCAACTTGATTTTGCACACGACAGGTAGAGCAGGATCGTAGCAGAAGGCTGCTTCCAATGCTTCAGCTTCGCCAATGTTGCCAATATAATCAAGAACAGTGGCAACAATTGATGCCCATTACACACTGACAAAGCAATGAACAACAAGCAGAGCTCTGCTCTTTTCCCGTCGCAACTTGATTTTGCACACGACAGGTAGAGCAGGATCGTAGCAGAAGGCTGCTTCCAATGCTTCAGCTTCGCCAATGTTGCCAATATAATCAAGAACAGTGGCAACAATTGATGTCCATTACACACTGACAAAGCAATGAACAAGAAGCAGAGCTCTGCTCTTTTCCCGTCACAACTTGTATTTTGCACACGATAGGAAGAATAGGATCGTAGCAGACGGCTGCTTCCAATGTTTTGGCAATGTTGCCAATGTAACGCCTTGCCTTCCTTATTTAACTGCGATAAAAGAAAACTAGGCCGGATAGTACGGAAGCCGGATTGTCGCGAACCGGATATTCGGGAGTGTACTGAACTTAAGTTTTGTACAATTTTAAATTCACTGGAATGTAAATTCAGCATCTCAAGTGAAGGAATGAGAAGTTGACGTATAAGTAAGGAGACTCTTGCTTCACTAGTGGGTATACTAATGGTGTGGGTTTGAGTTGCATTTACACTGATGACAGTTGTAATTTTTCGGAGCTTAAATACAGGAGAAACTTAATCAAAAACTCAGACAGAAAATCAAAACTTAAATACAGGAGTGTACTGCATTTAAGTTTTGTACAATTTTAAATTCACTGGAATATAAAGGCAGCATCTCAAGTAAAGGGATGAGAAGTTGACGTATAAGTAAGGAGACTCTTGCTTCACTAGTGGGTATACTAATGGTGTGGGTTTGAGTTGCATTTACACCGATGACAGTTGTAATCTTTCGGAGCTTAAATACAGGAGAAACTTAATCAAAAACTCAGACAGAAAATCAAAACTTAAATACAGGAGTGTACTGCATTTAAGTTTTGTACAATTTTAAATTCACTGGAATATAAAGGCAGCATCTCAAGTAAAGGGATGAGAAGTTGACGTATAAGTAAGGAGACTCTTGCTTCACTAGTGGGTATACTAATGGTGTGGGTTTGAGTTGCATTTACACCGATGACAGTTGTAATTTTTCGGAGCTTAAATACAGGAGAAACTTAATCAAAAACTCAGACAGAAAATCAAAACTTAAATACAGGAGTGTACTGCATTTAAGTTTTGTACAATTTTAAATTCACTGGAATATAAAGGCAGCATCTCAAGTAAAGGGATGAGAAGTTGACGTATAAGTAAGGAGACTCTTGCTTCACTAGTGGGTATACTAATGGTGTGGGTTTGAGTTGCATTTACACCGATGACAGTTGTAATTTTTCGGAGCTTAAATACAGGAGAAACTTAATCAAAAACTCAGACAGAAAATCAAAACTTAAATACAGGAGTGTACTGCATTTAAGTTTTGTACAATTTTAAATTCACTGGAATATAAAGGCAGCATCTCAAGTAAAGGGATGAGAAGTTGACGTATAAGTAAGGAGACTCTTGCTTCACTAGTGGGTATACTAATGGTGTGGGTTTGAGTTGCATTTACACCGATGACAGTTGTAATTTTTCGGAGCTTAAATACAGGAGAAACTTAATCAAAAACTCAGACAGAAAATCAAAACTTAAATGCAGGAGTGTACTGCATTTAAGTTTTGTACAATTTTAAATTCACTGGAATATAAAGGCAGCATCTCAAGTAAAGGGATGAGAAGTTGACGTATAAGTAAGGAGACTCTTGCTTCACTAGTGGGTATACTAATGGTGTGGGTTTGAGTTGCATTTACACCGATGACAGTTGTAATTTTTCGGAGCTTAAATACAGGAGAAACTTAATCAAAAACTCAGACAGAAAATCAAAACTTAAATACAGGAGTGTACTGCATTTAAGTTTTGTACAATTTTAAATTCACTGGAATATAAAGGCAGCATCTCAAGTAAAGGGATGAGAAGTTGACGTATAAGTAAGGAGACTCTTGCTTCACTAGTGGGTATACTAATGGTGTGGGTTTGAGTTGCATTTACACCGATGACAGTTGTAATTTTTCGGAGCTTAAATACAGGAGAAACTTAATCAAAAACTCAGACAGAAAATCAAAACTTAAATACAGGAGTGTACTGCATTTAAGTTTTGTACAATTTTAAATTCACTGGAATATAAAGGCAGCATCTCAAGTAAAGGGATGAGAAGTTGACGTATAAGTAAGGAGACTCTTGCTTCACTAGTGGGTATACTAATGGTGTGGGTTTGAGTTGCATTTACACTGATGACAGTTGTAATTTTTCGGAGCTTAAATACAGGAGAAACTTAATCAAAAACTCAGACAGAAAATCAAAACTTAAAT
This sequence comes from Argiope bruennichi, assembly GCF_947563725.1. Taxonomy (NCBI): domain Eukaryota; kingdom Metazoa; phylum Arthropoda; class Arachnida; order Araneae; family Araneidae; genus Argiope; species Argiope bruennichi. The sequence goes on from NC_079160.1 coordinate 42,160,737, forward strand.
ACAGGAGTGTACTGCATTTAAGTTTTGTACAATTTTAAATTCACTGGAATATAAAGGCAGCATCTCAAGTAAAGGGATGAGAAGTTGACGTATAAGTAAGGAGACTCTTGCTTCACTAGTGGGTATACTAATGGTGTGGGTTTGAGTTGCATTTACACCGATGACAGTTGTAATTTTTCGGAGCTTAAATACAGGAGAAACTTAATCAAAAACTCAGACAGAAAATCAAAACTTAAATACAGGAGTGTACTGCATTTAAGTTTTGTACAATTTTAAATTCACTGGAATATAAAGGCAGCATCTCAAGTAAAGGGATGAGAAGTTGACGTATAAGTAAGGAGACTCTTGCTTCACTAGTGGGTATACTAATGGTGTGGGTTTGAGTTGCATTTACACCGATGACAGTTGTAATTTTTCGGAGCTTAAATACAGGAGAAACTTAATCAAAAACTCAGACAGAAAATCAAAACTTAAATGCAGGAGTGTACTGCATTTAAGTTTTGTACAATTTTAAATTCACTGGAATATAAAGGCAGCATCTCAAGTAAAGGGATGAGAAGTTGACGTATAAGTAAGGAGACTCTTGCTTCACTAGTGGGTATACTAATGGTGTGGGTTTGAGTTGCATTTACACCGATGACAGTTGTAATTTTTCGGAGCTTAAATACAGGAGAAACTTAATCAAAAACTCAGACAGAAAATCAAAACTTAAATGCAGGAGTGTACTGCATTTAAGTTTTGTACAATTTTAAATTCACTGGAATATAAAGGCAGCATCTCAAGTAAAGGGATGAGAAGTTGACGTATAAGTAAGGAGACTCTTGCTTCACTAGTGGGTATACTAATGGTGTGGGTTTGAGTTGCATTTACACCGATGACAGTTGTAATTTTTCGGAGCTTAAATACAGGAGAAACTTAATCAAAAACTCAGACAGAAAATCAAAACTTAAATACAGGAGTGTACTGCATTTAAGTTTTGTACAATTTTAAATTCACTGGAATATAAAGGCAGCATCTCAAGTAAAGGGATGAGAAGTTGACGTATAAGTAAGGAGACTCTTGCTTCACTAGTGGGTATACTAATGGTGTGGGTTTGAGTTGCATTTACACCGATGACAGTTGTAATTTTTCGGAGCTTAAATACAGGAGAAACTTAATCAAAAACTCAGACAGAAAATCAAAACTTAAATACAGGAGTGTACTGCATTTAAGTTTTGTACAATTTTAAATTCACTGGAATATAAAGGCAGCATCTCAAGTAAAGGGATGAGAAGTTGACGTATAAGTAAGGAGACTCTTGCTTCACTAGTGGGTATACTAATGGTGTGGGTTTGAGTTGCATTTACACTGATGACAGTTGTAATTTTTCGGAGCTTAAATACAGGAGAAACTTAATCAAAAACTCAGACAGAAAATCAAAACTTAAATACAGGAGTGTACTGCATTTAAGTTTTGTACAATTTTAAATTCACTGGAATATAAAGGCAGCATCTCAAGTAAAGGGATGAGAAGTTGACGTATAAGTAAGGAGACTCTTGCTTCACTAGTGGGTATACTAATGGTGTGGGTTTGAGTTGCATTTACACCGATGACAGTTGTAATTTTTCGGAGCTTAAATACAGGAGAAACTTAATCAAAAACTCAGAAAGAAAATCAAAACTTAAATACAGGAGTGTACTGCATTTAAGTTTTGTACAATTTTAAATTCACTGGAATATAAAGGCAGCATCTCAAGTAAAGGGATGAGAAGTTGACGTATAAGTAAGGAGACTCTTGCTTCACTAGTGGGTATACTAATGGTGTGGGTTTGAGTTGCATTTACACCGATGACAGTTGTAATTTTTCGGAGCTTAAATACAGGAGAAACTTAATCAAAAACTCAGACAGAAAATCAAAACTTAAATGCAGGAGTGTACTGCATTTAAGTTTTGTACAATTTTAAATTCACTGGAATATAAAGGCAGCATCTCAAGTAAAGGGATGAGAAGTTGACGTATAAATAAGGAGACTCTTGCTTCACTAGTGGGTATACTAATGGTGTGGGTTTGAGTTGCATTTACACCGATGACAGTTGTAATTTTTCGGAGCTTAAATACAGGAGAAACTTAATCAAAAACTCAGACAGAAAATCAAAACTTAAATACAGGAGTGTACTGCATTTAAGTTTTGTACAATTTTAAATTCACTGGAATATAAAGGCAGCATCTCAAGTAAAGGGATGAGAAGTTGACGTATAAGTAAGGAGACTCTTGCTTCACTAGTGGGTATACTAATGGTGTGGGTTTGAGTTGCATTTACACCGATGACAGTTGTAATTTTTCGGAGCTTAAATACAGGAGAAACTTAATCAAAAACTCAGACAGAAAATCAAAACTTAAATACAGGAGTGTACTGCATTTAAGTTTTGTACAATTTTAAATTCACTGGAATATAAAGGCAGCATCTCAAGTAAAGGGATGAGAAGTTGACGTATAAGTAAGGAGACTCTTGCTTCACTAGTGGGTATACTAATGGTGTGGGTTTGAGTTGCATTTACACCGATGACAGTTGTAATTTTTCGGAGCTTAAATACAGGAGAAACTTAATCAAAAACTCAGACAGAAAATCAAAACTTAAATACAGGAGTGTACTGCATTTAAGTTTTGTACAATTTTAAATTCACTGGAATATAAAGGCAGCATCTCAAGTAAAGGGATGAGAAGTTGACGTATAAGTAAGGAGACTCTTGCTTCACTAGTGGGTATACTAATGGTGTGGGTTTGAGTTGCATTTACACCGATGACAGTTGTAATTTTTCGGAGCTTAAATACAGGAGAAACTTAATCAAAAACTCAGACAGAAAATCAAAACTTAAATACAGGAGTGTACTGCATTTAAGTTTTGTACAATTTTAAATTCACTGGAATATAAAGGCAGCATCTCAAGTAAAGGGATGAGAAGTTGACGTATAAGTAAGGAGACTCTTGCTTCACTAGTGGGTATACTAATGGTGTGGGTTTGAGTTGCATTTACACCGATGACAGTTGTAATTTTTCGGAGCTTAAATACAGGAGAAACTTAATCAAAAACTCAGACAGAAAATCAAAACTTAAATACAGGAGTGTACTGCATTTAAGTTTTGTACAATTTTAAATTCACTGGAATATAAAGGCAGCATCTCAAGTAAAGGGATGAGAAGTTGACGTATAAGTAAGGAGACTCTTGCTTCACTAGTGGGTATACTAATGGTGTGGGTTTGAGTTGCATTTACACCGATGACAGTTGTAATTTTTCGGAGCTTAAATACAGGAGAAACTTAATCAAAAACTCAGACAGAAAATCAAAACTTAAATACAGGAGTGTACTGCATTTAAGTTTTGTACAATTTTAAATTCACTGGAATATAAAGGCAGCATCTCAAGTAAAGGGATGAGAAGTTGACGTATAAGTAAGGAGACTCTTGCTTCACTAGTGGGTATACTAATGGTGTGGGTTTGAGTTGCATTTACACCGATGACAGTTGTAATTTTTCGGAGCTTAAATACAGGAGAAACTTAATCAAAAACTCAGACAGAAAATCAAAACTTAAATACAGGAGTGTACTGCATTTAAGTTTTGTACAATTTTAAATTCACTGGAATATAAAGGCAGCATCTCAAGTAAAGGGATGAGAAGTTGACGTATAAGTAAGGAGACTCTTGCTTCACTAGTGGGTATACTAATGGTGTGGGTTTGAGTTGCATTTACACCGATGACAGTTGTAATTTTTCGGAGCTTAAATACAGGAGAAACTTAATCAAAAACTCAGACAGAAAATCAAAACTTAAATACAGGAGTGTACTGCATTTAAGTTTTGTACAATTTTAAATTCACTGGAATATAAAGGCAGCATCTCAAGTAAAGGGATGAGAAGTTGACGTATAAGTAAGGAGACTCTTGCTTCACTAGTGGGTATACTAATGGTGTGGGTTTGAGTTGCATTTACACCGATGACAGTTGTAATTTTTCGGAGCTTAAATACAGGAGAAACTTAATCAAAAACTCAGACAGAAAATCAAAACTTAAATGCAGGAGTGTACTGCATTTAAGTTTTGTACAATTTTAAATTCACTGGAATATAAAGGCAGCATCTCAAGTAAAGGGATGAGAAGTTGACGTATAAGTAAGGAGACTCTTGCTTCACTAGTGGGTATACTAATGGTGTGGGTTTGAGTTGCATTTACACCGATGACAGTTGTAATTTTTCGGAGCTTAAATACAGGAGAAACTTAATCAAAAACTCAGACAGAAAATCAAAACTTAAATACAGGAGTGTACTGCATTTAAGTTTTGTACAATTTTAAATTCACTGGAATATAAAGGCAGCATCTCAAGTAAAGGGATGAGAAGTTGACGTATAAGTAAGGAGACTCTTGCTTCACTAGTGGGTATACTAATGGTGTGGGTTTGAGTTGCATTTACACCGATGACAGTTGTAATTTTTCGGAGCTTAAATACAGGAGAAACTTAATCAAAAACTCAGACAGAAAATCAAAACTTAAATACAGGAGTGTACTGCATTTAAGTTTTGTACAATTTTAAATTCACTGGAATATAAAGGCAGCATCTCAAGTAAAGGGATGAGAAGTTGACGTATAAGTAAGGAGACTCTTGCTTCACTAGTGGGTATACTAATGGTGTGGGTTTGAGTTGCATTTACACTGATGACAGTTGTAATTTTTCGGAGCTTAAATACAGGAGAAACTTAATCAAAAACTCAGACAGAAAATCAAAACTTAAATACAGGAGTGTACTGCATTTAAGTTTTGTACAATTTTAAATTCACTGGAATATAAAGGCAGCATCTCAAGTAAAGGGATGAGAAGTTGACGTATAAGTAAGGAGACTCTTGCTTCACTAGTGGGTATACTAATGGTGTGGGTTTGAGTTGCATTTACACCGATGACAGTTGTAATTTTTCGGAGCTTAAATACAGGAGAAACTTAATCAAAAACTCAGACAGAAAATCAAAACTTAAATACAGGAGTGTACTGCATTTAAGTTTTGTACAATTTTAAATTCACTGGAATATAAAGGCAGCATCTCAAGTAAAGGGATGAGAAGTTGACGTATAAGTAAGGAGACTCTTGCTTCACTAGTGGGTATACTAATGGTGTGGGTTTGAGTTGCATTTACACCGATGACAGTTGTAATTTTTCGGAGCTTAAATACAGGAGAAACTTAATCAAAAACTCAGACAGAAAATCAAAACTTAAATGCAGGAGTGTACTGCATTTAAGTTTTGTACAATTTTAAATTCACTGGAATATAAAGGCAGCATCTCAAGTAAAGGGATGAGAAGTTGACGTATAAGTAAGGAGACTCTTGCTTCACTAGTGGGTATACTAATGGTGTGGGTTTGAGTTGCATTTACACCGATGACAGTTGTAATTTTTCGGAGCTTAAATACAGGAGAAACTTAATCAAAAACTCAGACAGAAAATCAAAACTTAAATGCAGGAGTGTACTGCATTTAAGTTTTGTACAATTTTAAATTCACTGGAATATAAAGGCAGCATCTCAAGTAAAGGGATGAGAAGTTGACGTATAAGTAAGGAGACTCTTGCTTCACTAGTGGGTATACTAATGGTGTGGGTTTGAGTTGCATTTACACCGATGACAGTTGTAATTTTTCGGAGCTTAAATACAGGAGAAACTTAATCAAAAACTCAGACAGAAAATCAAAACTTAAATACAGGAGTGTACTGCATTTAAGTTTTGTACAATTTTAAATTCACTGGAATATAAAGGCAGCATCTCAAGTAAAGGGATGAGAAGTTGACGTATAAGTAAGGAGACTCTTGCTTCACTAGTGGGTATACTAATGGTGTGGGTTTGAGTTGCATTTACACCGATGACAGTTGTAATTTTTCGGAGCTTAAATACAGGAGAAACTTAATCAAAAACTCAGACAGAAAATCAAAACTTAAATACAGGAGTGTACTGCATTTAAGTTTTGTACAATTTTAAATTCACTGGAATATAAAGGCAGCATCTCAAGTAAAGGGATGAGAAGTTGACGTATAAGTAAGGAGACTCTTGCTTCACTAGTGGGTATACTAATGGTGTGGGTTTGAGTTGCATTTACACCGATGACAGTTGTAATTTTTCGGAGCTTAAATACAGGAGAAACTTAATCAAAAACTCAGACAGAAAATCAAAACTTAAATACAGGAGTGTACTGCATTTAAGTTTTGTACAATTTTAAATTCACTGGAATATAAAGGCAGCATCTCAAGTAAAGGGATGAGAAGTTGACGTATAAGTAAGGAGACTCTTGCTTCACTAGTGGGTATACTAATGGTGTGGGTTTGAGTTGCATTTACACCGATGACAGTTGTAATTTTTCGGAGCTTAAATACAGGAGAAACTTAATCAAAAACTCAGACAGAAAATCAAAACTTAAATGCAGGAGTGTACTGCATTTAAGTTTTGTACAATTTTAAATTCACTGGAATATAAAGGCAGCATCTCAAGTAAAGGGATGAGAAGTTGACGTATAAGTAAGGAGACTCTTGCTTCACTAGTGGGTATACTAATGGTGTGGGTTTGAGTTGCATTTACACCGATGACAGTTGTAATTTTTCGGAGCTTAAATACAGGAGAAACTTAATCAAAAACTCAGACAGAAAATCAAAACTTAAATGCAGGAGTGTACTGCATTTAAGTTTTGTACAATTTTAAATTCACTGGAATATAAAGGCAGCATCTCAAGTAAAGGGATGAGAAGTTGACGTATAAGTAAGGAGACTCTTGCTTCACTAGTGGGTATACTAATGGTGTGGGTTTGAGTTGCATTTACACCGATGACAGTTGTAATTTTTCGGAGCTTAAATACAGGAGAAACTTAATCAAAAACTCAGACAGAAAATCAAAACTTAAATACAGGAGTGTACTGCATTTAAGTTTTGTACAATTTTAAATTCACTGGAATATAAAGGCAGCATCTCAAGTAAAGGGATGAGAAGTTGACGTATAAGTAAGGAGACTCTTGCTTCACTAGTGGGTATACTAATGGTGTGGGTTTGAGTTGCATTTACACCGATGACAGTTGTAATTTTTCGGAGCTTAAATACAGGAGAAACTTAATCAAAAACTCAGACAGAAAATCAAAACTTAAATACAGGAGTGTACTGCATTTAAGTTTTGTACAATTTTAAATTCACTGGAATATAAAGGCAGCATCTCAAGTAAAGGGATGAGAAGTTGACGTATAAGTAAGGAGACTCTTGCTTCACTAGTGGGTATACTAATGGTGTGGGTTTGAGTTGCATTTACACGGATGACAGTTGTAATTTTTCGGAGCTTAAATACAGGAGAAACTTAATCAAAAACTCAGACAGAAAATCAAAACTTAAATACAGGAGTGTACTGCATTTAAGTTTTGTACAATTTTAAATTCACTGGAATATAAAGGCAGCATCTCAAGTAAAGGGATGAGAAGTTGACGTATAAGTAAGGAGACTCTTGCTTCACTAGTGGGTATACTAATGGTGTGGGTTTGAGTTGCATTTACACCGATGACAGTTGTAATTTTTCGGAGCTTAAATACAGGAGAAACTTAATCAAAAACTCAGACAGAAAATCAAAACTTAAATACAGGAGTGTACTGCATTTAAGTTTTGTACAATTTTAAATTCACTGGAATATAAAGGCAGCATCTCAAGTAAAAAGATGAGAAGTTGACGTATAAGTAAGGAGACTCTTGCTTCACTAGTGGGTATACTAATGGTGTGGGTTTGAGTTGCATTTACACCGATGACAGTTGTAATTTTTCGGAGCTTAAATACAGGAGAAACTTAATCAAAAACTCAGACAGAAAATCAAAACTTAAATGCAGGAGTGTACTGCATTTAAGTTTTGTACAATTTTAAATTCACTGGAATATAAAGGCAGCATCTCAAGTAAAGGGATGAGAAGTTGACGTATAAGTAAGGAGACTCTTGCTTCACTAGTGGGTATACTAATGGTGTGGGTTTGAGTTGCATTTACACCGATGACAGTTGTAATTTTTCGGAGCTTAAATACAGGAGAAACTTAATCAAAAACTCAGACAGAAAATCAAAACTTAAATACAGGAGTGTACTGCATTTAAGTTTTGTACAATTTTAAATTCACTGGAATATAAAGGCAGCATCTCAAGTAAAGGGATGAGAAGTTGACGTATAAGTAAGGAGACTCTTGCTTCACTAGTGGGTATACTAATGGTGTGGGTTTGAGTTGCATTTACACCGATGACAGTTGTAATTTTTCGGAGCTTAAATACAGGAGAAACTTAATCAAAAACTCAGACAGAAAATCAAAACTTAAATGCAGGAGTGTACTGCATTTAAGTTTTGTACAATTTTAAATTCACTGGAATATAAAGGCAGCATCTCAAGTAAAGGGATGAGAAGTTGACGTATAAGTAAGGAGACTCTTGCTTCACTAGTGGGTATACTAATGGTGTGGGTTTGAGTTGCATTTACACCGATGACAGTTGTAATTTTTCGGAGCTTAAATACAGGAGAAACTTAATCAAAAACTCAGACAGAAAATCAAAACTTAAATACAGGAGTGTACTGCATTTAAGTTTTGTACAATTTTAAATTCACTGGAATATAAAGGCAGCATCTCAAGTAAAGGGATGAGAAGTTGACGTATAAGTAAGGAGACTCTTGCTTCACTAGTGGGTATACTAATGGTGTGGGTTTGAGTTGCATTTACACCGATGACAGTTGTAATTTTTCGGAACTTAAATACAGGAGAAACTTAATCAAAAACTCAGACAGAAAATCAAAACTTAAATACAGGAGTGTACTGCATTTAAGTTTTGTACAATTTTAAATTCACTGGAATATAAAGGCAGCATCTCAAGTAAAGGGATGAGAAGTTGACGTATAAGTAAGGAGACTCTTGCTTCACTAGTGGGTATACTAATGGTGTGGGTTTGAGTTGCATTTACACCGATGACAGTTGTAATTTTTCGGAGCTTAAATACAGGAGAAACTTAATCAAAAACTCAGACAGAAAATCAAAACTTAAATGCAGGAGTGTACTGCATTTAAGTTTTGTACAATTTTAAATTCACTGGAATATAAAGGCAGCATCTCAAGTAAAGGGATGAGAAGTTGACGTATAAGTAAGGAGACTCTTGCTTCACTAGTGGGTATACTAATGGTGTGGGTTTGAGTTGCATTTACACCGATGACAGTTGTAATTTTTCGGAGCTTAAATACAGGAGAAACTTAATCAAAAACTCAGACAGAAAATCAAAACTTAAATACAGGAGTGTACTGCATTTAAGTTTTGTACAATTTTAAATTCACTGGAATATAAAGGCAGCATCTCAAGTAAAGGGATGAGAAGTTGACGTATAAGTAAGGAGACTCTTGCTTCACTAGTGGGTATACTAATGGTGTGGGTTTGAGTTGCATTTACACTGATGACAGTTGTAATTTTTCGGAGCTTAAATACAGGAGAAACTTAATCAAAAACTCAGACAGAAAATCAAAACTTAAATGCAGGAGTGTACTGCATTTAAGTTTTGTACAATTTTAAATTCACTGGAATATAAAGGCAGCATCTCAAGTAAAGGGATGAGAAGTTGACGTATAAGTAAGGAGACTCTTGCTTCACTAGTGGGTATACTAATGGTGTGGGTTTGAGTTGCATTTACACCGATGACAGTTGTAATTTTTCGGAGCTTAAATACAGGAGAAACTTAATCAAAAACTCAGACAGAAAATCAAAACTTAAATACAGGAGTGTACTGCATTTAAGTTTTGTACAATTTTAAATTCACTGGAATATAAAGGCAGCATCTCAAGTAAAGGGATGAGAAGTTGACGTATAAGTAAGGAGACTCTTGCTTCACTAGTGGGTATACTAATGGTGTGGGTTTGAGTTGCATTTACACCGATGACAGTTGTAATTTTTCGGAGCTTAAATACAGGAGAAACTTAATCAAAAACTCAGACAGAAAATCAAAACTTAAATACAGGAGTGTACTGCATTTAAGTTTTGTACAATTTTAAATTCACTGGAATATAAAGGCAGCATCTCAAGTAAAGGGATGAGAAGTTGACGTATAAGTAAGGAGACTCTTGCTTCACTAGTGGGTATACTAATGGTGTGGGTTTGAGTTGCATTTACACCGATGACAGTTGTAATTTTTCGGAGCTTAAATACAGGAGAAACTTAATCAAAAACTCAGACAGAAAATCAAAACTTAAATGCAGGAGTGTACTGCATTTAAGTTTTGTACAATTTTAAATTCACTGGAATATAAAGGCAGCATCTCAAGTAAAGGGATGAGAAGTTGACGTATAAGTAAGGAGACTCTTGCTTCACTAGTGGGTATACTAATGGTGTGGGTTTGAGTTGCATTTACACCGATGACAGTTGTAATTTTTCGGAGCTTAAATACAGGAGAAACTTAATCAAAAACTCAGACAGAAAATCAAAACTTAAATACAGGAGTGTACTGCATTTAAGTTTTGTACAATTTTAAATTCACTGGAATATAAAGGCAGCATCTCAAGTAAAGGGATGAGAAGTTGACGTATAAGTAAGGAGACTCTTGCTTCACTAGTGGGTATACTAATGGTGTGGGTTTGAGTTGCATTTACACCGATGACAGTTGTAATTTTTCGGAACTTAAATACAGGAGAAACTTAATCAAAAACTCAGACAGAAAATCAAAACTTAAATACAGGAGTGTACTGCATTTAAGTTTTGTACAATTTTAAATTCACTGGAATATAAAGGCAGCATCTCAAGTAAAGGGATGAGAAGTTGACGTATAAGTAAGGAGACTCTTGCTTCACTAGTGGGTATACTAATGGTGTGGGTTTGAGTTGCATTTACACCGATGACAGTTGTAATTTTTCGGAGCTTAAATACAGGAGAAACTTAATCAAAAACTCAGACAGAAAATCAAAACTTAAATGCAGGAGTGTACTGCATTTAAGTTTTGTACAATTTTAAATTCACTGGAATATAAAGGCAGCATCTCAAGTAAAGGGATGAGAAGTTGACGTATAAGTAAGGAGACTCTTGCTTCACTAGTGGGTATACTAATGGTGTGGGTTTGAGTTGCATTTACACCGATGACAGTTGTAATTTTTCGGAGCTTAAATACAGGAGAAACTTAATCAAAAACTCAGACAGAAAATCAAAACTTAAATACAGGAGTGTACTGCATTTAAGTTTTGTACAATTTTAAATTCACTGGAATATAAAGGCAGCATCTCAAGTAAAGGGATGAGAAGTTGACGTATAAGTAAGGAGACTCTTGCTTCACTAGTGGGTATACTAATGGTGTGGGTTTGAGTTGCATTTACACTGATGACAGTTGTAATTTTTCGGAGCTTAAATACAGGAGAAACTTAATCAAAAACTCAGACAGAAAATCAAAACTTAAATGCAGGAGTGTACTGCATTTAAGTTTTGTACAATTTTAAATTCACTGGAATATAAAGGCAGCATCTCAAGTAAAGGGATGAGAAGTTGACGTATAAGTAAGGAGACTCTTGCTTCACTAGTGGGTATACTAATGGTGTGGGTTTGAGTTGCATTTACACCGATGACAGTTGTAATTTTTCGGAGCTTAAATACAGGAGAAACTTAATCAAAAACTCAGACAGAAAATCAAAACTTAAATACAGGAGTGTACTGCATTTAAGTTTTGTACAATTTTAAATTCACTGGAATATAAAGGCAGCATCTCAAGTAAAGGGATGAGAAGTTGACGTATAAGTAAGGAGACTCTTGCTTCACTAGTGGGTATACTAATGGTGTGGGTTTGAGTTGCATTTACACCGATGACAGTTGTAATTTTTCGGAGCTTAAATACAGGAGAAACTTAATCAAAAACTCAGACAGAAAATCAAAACTTAAATGCAGGAGTGTACTGCATTTAAGTTTTGTACAATTTTAAATTCACTGGAATATAAAGGCAGCATCTCAAGTAAAGGGATGAGAAGTTGACGTATAAGTAAGGAGACTCTTGCTTCACTAGTGGGTATACTAATGGTGTGGGTTTGAGTGGCATTTACACCGATGACAGTTGTAATTTTTCGGAGCTTAAATACAGGAGAAACTTAATCAAAAACTCAGACAGAAAATCAAAACTTAAATACAGGAGTGTACTGCATTTAAGTTTTGTACAATTTTAAATTCACTGGAATATAAAGGCAGCATCTCAAGTAAAGGGATGAGAAGTTGACGTATAAGTAAGGAGACTCTTGCTTCACTAGTGGGTATACTAATGGTGTGGGTTTGAGTTGCATTTACACTGATGACAGTTGTAATTTTTCGGAGCTTAAATACAGGAGAAACTTAATCAAAAACTCAGACAGAAAATCAAAACTTAAATGCAGGAGTGTACTGCATTTAAGTTTTGTACAATTTTAAATTCACTGGAATATAAAGGCAGCATCTCAAGTAAAGGGATGAGAAGTTGACGTATAAGTAAGGAGACTCTTGCTTCATTAGTGGGTATACTAATGATGTGGGTTTGAGTTGCATTTACACCGATGACAGTTGTAATCTTTCGGGATCAATGGCTGTATTGCCTGGATCGTAATGGAGGTCTCATCATAGTGCCAGACAATTAATCGCAGTGTGTATAAATTGATATTTAAAAGATAAAAAAGGGTGGTCTTTAGTTAGTCTTTAATCTGATGGTCATACTGTTTAGTCTTTAATCTGAAACTCATTATGGTAGATACTATGAAATCCCAAAATGTTTTTCTTCAATTTTTTCCCAGTCGTGATACCTTATGGCATCAAAATTTATTAAATTTTCATTCCATATTAAACAAATAATAAAAGTCTGAAGGTATTAAACTGTGTATTGTTGTTGGAAATGCACATATATGCAAAACGTGACGCCTCTAATATATCAAAGGGGGAATCAAAAATTTGGGAAAAAGGGCAATCCAATTTTGTTGACAAAGATGAATTACAAAATTCCATTTTTGACAACTTGAAACCTTTGATCTTTACACAGTTTTTGTACTTTTATTAGCTTACTAAAAATAGATTCCCTTAATTGAATTGCTTTCTACAATTTGGTGTTTAATATCTTGATGTATAATCGTTTTAGTTTTTAGCCTGTACTGTGATAAATATGAGGGAATATTGAATTTTTTTAAATTCTAAATGTATAAAATGTTTGTGAAGTCATGTCTTATCAAATGATTGATTAATTCATAGTCAAAATATTAATTGATGACTGACTAATTAATTTAAAATAGCAAAATTAAGTATTTGCTTCAAGAATATACAAATTTTAAAACTCTAATCTAATCCAAAAAAATAAGTGAAATATCAGTAAGAAAACTCCATCTCTATAAACATAAAATAAGTGAAGTTCACTAAAAGTGTATAAGAAAATGAAAAGCATTTTTAACTCTGCAAATAACATCAAAACATGCAGAACGATTGACATTTGCCTTTGGAAAAAAAGAGCGGAATTTGACTTTAAAATGAAATATCTTTCTTTTTTCTCTCCTGTCGAAAAGTAACGAAAAAAAATTTGTTTTTGAAAAACATAATTTTTTTCTTCCGCCTACCAGCTTTTTTATGTTGATAGACTTTCTCTTTTCACACTTTATCACCGGAAAACAACAAAAAATGAAAGTGAAAAGTGCCACTAGAGTCAATTTCTCTGTTTCCGAAGGAAGGTTACCATGAAGGGAAGACAAGATGATCTTGTTGATGGGGAGGAATTTTCTCTCCCTTGGTGTCTATCTTTTATTTTATTACTTCTTGGGTCACAGAGAAAATGGACTGTTTTTCTTAGCTCACGTCTACATTTCTCTTACGTGAGACGACTGAAAAAAAGATAAATTGGGGGAAAGTTAGATCATCTTTGCAAAGATGGGACACTTTTTACTTTCTTGTATACATAGTATAGAGAAAATATATTAATCGTCCTAAGATTCGAACTCGGAAGTTTAATGAATCTCCATATTTTAAACCTCCGTAAATTCAGAAAATACATTTTTAGAAAATGTCCGTCCTTCTGTCTGTCTGTGACAAAAATAACTCAAAAATGTTTTGAACTAGATGGTTCAAATTCGATATATGGCCTTGAAATCAAATTTATAGATTTATATCAAATTTTGAGCAAACTCCGCTCATATGAAGCCTGTCTGTCCGGCTGTTCGAATATAATTTAACCACGATAACTACAAAACGAAGAGAGATAGATAAGTAAAATTCAGTACACTGAAATTACATGTATAGTGAGGACATGTATATTATTAACCGCATGAGGGATTAATCGCCAAAAACGCTCGCCAAGGATGATACGATAGATTCAGTAAAAATACTAAATTTGCGCCAGAGGTTAATATTTCCCATCTATTGTATACCAATACCATGCAAGGCGTTCTCGGGGATTATACATGTATTAGAGCGCATGCAACAAAGTTCTGAGGATGCCAGTTTCGTTGGTTTCTACTTTTATTAGCTTATTAATAATAGTTTTCTTTAATTTTATGGTTTTCTACAATTTGGCATTTAATATCTTGATGTTTAATATTTTTAGTTTTGAGTATATTCAAGGTGGTTATAATTAAACTTCCCCTACAAGCAGCATCCTAAAACGCAAACGGGTGAACGGATTGCAATGAAATTTGGTGTATAGACTATACACGTGAAAAAAAGTTCTAAAATGTCCACCAGAGGGCGCCTTTTCCGGGAAAACATTAAATTTACCACAATAAACGTCCAAAACAATATTAACAATCCAGAACAAGAATTATGAGTAATAAAATGTAAAACCGGGAAAAGCAATCAGTTCTAGGGGAAAATGTCGAGATTTGCATGCTTGAAAAGAAGAGGAAGCTTTATGCAAAACAGGTTAGGATAAGAAACATTTGCAGTCATTGTCATGTTTTACGTCGATGTTTCCGGCTATAATGATGAAGGTATCATATTGCGACGGTGTTGCGACATTCATTGACTTAAAGAATTCCATAACGCCTCTTGTGCGAAGCATCGCAACTGATCAGTTGCGATCTGCTGTTGAACACATTGTCCATCGACTTGAAATTTTGCAGGTGAATCAGGGTGGTCACATGGAATACTATATCATCCTGGACATTATTAACACCTGCTCCTCTTGAGCAATTTCGCCCTAATCTGTTCTTGTTTCTGCAAACTGAACTGTTTTTCTCAAACAGCGTACTGTTATTTTTTCCGTACCTTTACTTAATGCGGTTCGATAACAAGGTGATCAGAAACTAGTCAATAAAGGTTAACATTGTTTCCGTATTTCGTTTTGGAGTTTATTGTGTTAAAATTAATGTTTTTCCGGAAAAGGTGTCCTCTGGTAGACATTTTGGAACTTTTTTTTTTTTTTGAAATTTCGTGAGCACATCTTGTGTATAATAGTCTACATGCCAAATTTCGTTGCAATCCGTTCAACCGTTTGTGCTGTATGATGCTGTTTATAGGGGAAGTATAATTATAACCACTCTGTAATTTGATAAATATTACGGAATGTTGAAATTTTTTAAATTTGAAATGTATAATATGAAATCAAAATTTCATCAAATAAGGATTAATTTATAATCAAAATATTAACTGAAAATTGATTAATTGACTTAAATCATTAAAATTGAGTACTGCTTCGATTATGCACAAGTGTATGAAATTTCAAATTGTAATACAGTCAACAAAAAACGAAGTAAAATATGGATAAAATAGTTCCATCTTTATAAACACAAAATAAGTGCAGTTCACTAAAAGTGTATAAGAAAAAGAAATGTATTTTTAACTCCCCAAATAACATCAAAACAAGCGGCAGAACAATTCACATTTCAGTTTGGAAAAAAAAAAATACAATATGATAAAAGAGTGGAATTTGACTTTAAAATGAAATACCATTTTTTTTCCTGTTGAAAAGGAACGAAAGAAAGTGTGTTTTTGAAAAACATAATTTTTTTTCTCCACCTACCAGCTTCTTTATGTTGATAGACTTGCTCTATTCACACTTTATCACCGGAAAACAACAAAAAATGAAAGTGAAAAATGCCACTAGAGACAATTTCTCAATTTCCAAAGGAAGGATATCACGAAGAAAAGGCAAGATTATCTTGTTGATGTGGAGGGATTCTCTTTCCTTTGGTGTCTCTCTTTTATTTTATTACTTCTTGGGTCATACAGAAAACGGATTGCGTCTCTTAGCTGTCATCTACATTTCTCTACAGGTAAAAACTGAAAAAAAAAGATAAATTGGTTTAAAGTTAAGCCATCTTTCTACAATGGGACACTTTACTTATTCGTATAAGAAGTATAGAGAAAGTGCAGTAATCGCCAAGAGACTCGGAACTCGAGATTTTGGCGAGATCTCCACGTTTTACACCTCCCTGAGTTAGAAAAATATATTTTTGCAAGATGTCAGTCTGTCTGTCTGTGACAAAGATAACTCATAAACGCTTTGATCTAAGCGAATGAAAGTTGGTATACGGTCTTGATACCAAATTTATAGATTTGTTTCAATTTTTGTTCAAACTCCGTTCATGGGAAGTCTGTCTGTTCGGCTGTTCGAATATAATTTAACATGATAACTACAAAACGAGAGAGCTAGTTATATAAAATTCGATGCACAGATTTAACATCTATAGTATAGACACCTACCAAATTTTGAGAGAAATCTAACAAGGGATTGACAGTCTGTCTGCCTGTACTTTCAGAAACATGTAAATCCGATGATTAAAAAAACACAATGACTGAAATATATCATATCTAATATGCGATTTTCTGACTACAATTGTAGTTCTGTGTGAAATTTTTATTTCTTAAAAAATGTGTTTAAAGCAAATTTTCGATTTTCGTATACTATTAACTGCATGCCAGAAATTGATCGCCAAATCACTCGCCAAGGAGTACACGGCAGATAAGTATAAATGATAAATTCACGCCAAAGATGAATATTTCGTAACCATTTTACGCTAATACCAGGTAAGGCTTTCTCTGACATGACGCGTTTATTAGATTGCATGAGAGAAAGTTTAAAGGAGACCACTTTCGCTGGTATATACTTTTAATAGCTTACAAAAAATAGATATATTTAATTTAATTGCTTTCTGCACATTGGTGTTTAATATGTTGATGTCTAATTTTTTTCAGTCTTTAGCATGTACTACTGTAAACGTTACGGAATGTTAATTTTTTTTATATGAATTGTAGAAAATGCATGTGAAAATCAAATTAATTGATTACTTCATAGTCAAAATATTAATTGATAACTGATTAATTTATTTAAAATATTAGAATTAAGTAGTGTCCTTCGGGAATGCACAAGTGCAGGAAATTTCAAAACTCTAATCTAATCCACCAAAAAGTATGTAAAATACGTATAAAAATTCTATCTTTAAAAATATGAAATAATTGAAGTTCACTAAAAGTGTATAAGAAAAATAAATGCATTTTTATCTCTACAAATAACATCAAAACACGCAGCAGAACGATTGGCATTTGCCTTTGGAAAAAAAAAGAGTGGACTTTGACTTCAAAATGAAATATCTTTCTTTTTTCTCCCTGTCGAAAAGTAACAAAAAAGATCTGTTTTTGAAAAGGATAAATTTTTTACCAGCCTTTTTCTGCTGATAGACTTGCTCTATTCACACTTTATCACCGGAAAACAACAAAAAATGAAAGTGAAAAATGCCACTAGAGACAATTTCTCTATTTCCGAAGGAAGGATACCATGAATGGAAGACAAGTTGATCTTGTGGATGGGGAGGAATTTTCTCTCTCTTGGTGCCTCTTTTATTTTATTACTTTTTGGATCATAGAGAAAATGGACTGTTTCTCTTAGCTGACATCTACATTTCTCTTATGTGCGAAAGCGGAAAAAAAAATGAATCGCCTGAAAGTTAAGTCATTTTTCCACGATGGGACACTTTTTACTTTCTCGTAGACTTAGCTTAGAGAAAGTATAGTAATCATCATAAAAATTCGAACTCGATATTTTGACGAATCTCCGCGTTTCAGAGCTACCTGAGTTCGAAAAACACGTTTTGGAAAAGGCCCTGTCTGCCTGTGAACGCTTTGATTTAGATGGTAAAATTTAAAATGGTAAAATTTGGTATAAGGTCTTTACTCCAAATTTGTAAATTTCTTTTACTCCGTTTAGAGGAAATCAGGCTGTCCGGCTGTTCAATAACACGATAACTACAAAACGAAGGGAGCTAGACTGGTGAGATTTCTTACACAGATTTAAAATCTATAATGAAGATACTTTTCAAATTTTGAGTCAAATCCAGCATGGATTGACCGTCCGTCTGTCTGTAGTTTCAAAAACATGTAAACGTGATAACCCCAAAACGCAATGATTTACATATATCAAATTCGTTATGGGATTTTTGGCTACAATTGTAGTTCTGTGTCGAAATTTTGTTACAATCGGTTGAACAAAAATGTGTCTAAAACACAAATTCAATTTTCGGATGCTATTAACATCATGCCAGATATTAATCACCAAAACGCTCGCCAAGATTCGGTAAAAATACTAAATTTATGCCAAAGGTTAATATGTCGTAACTATTGTATGCCAATACCATGAAGGCGTTTTCTGAGATAACACCTATATTAGAAAGAATGTGAGAAAGTTCTGGGGAAACAACCTCTCGCTGGTTTATACTGTTACAAAATTTTTCTATACAGCAAAATACCGTCGATCAATCTTAATGACGCAGCGCATTTAATCTCTAATAGTTCATTAGTTCAGCAGCTTTCTTGCTGCCTAATCCTCTAATTTCTCTTATTTGTCGGCGACTCCGACTCCTCTCACACACACACAACTTTTGACGATCCACACAACTTCTTCCGATACACACGACTTCCTCGCAACTTGATGGTTGGGTTGACGGGGCGCCTAGCCCCGGCAGGGGCTTATCCCCGGTAAGGAGAGACTTCACAGTGCTTTGCTGTCTATACTTTGCCGTGGCCGTCTTCGACGAAATTTGGAGATGACGAGTATCAGGACTCATTGTGATTGTCTGATATTAGGGTAACTTCCTCGCAGCTTCAGATTGCTCGTCTTTTATAGTTCCAGGAGGCGGGACTAGAAACTGCAGACCAATCAGGGCGTACCTGGGTGTATCTCTGTTATTACTGGATGGATCATGAAACTTCTCGAACTTTCTGGTATTATCCATTTAGTCGCCAAACTCGCCAAATTCGTCGCCAAGTCGCCAAATGGTCGCCAAGCTCTCAGGTCATTGACGTGGCAGCCGCTCAGCACAGATCTTACAACGGTCTTTCTTAAGGTGATACTAGCCGTGATGGGAAGCAAATTACAAGTTTGTAATAATACTTTTAATAGCTTACTAAAAATAGATTTCTCTAATTTAATTGCTTTTTACTCTTTGGTGTCTAATTTCTTGAGGTCTAATCGTTTTCAGTTTTTAGCATGTACTAAAATAAACATTACAGAATATTGAATATTGTATTCAGTATTCTGAATGTATAATGTGAAATCAAAGTTCCATCAAATAAATTGATTCACTTAGGGTCAAAATATTAACTGAAAATTGATGAATTGACTTAAAATATTAAACTGGGCACTGCCTCCGAGAATTCACAAGTGTGCGAAATTTCAAAACTCTAATTTAATGTATCAAAAAGTATGTAAAATATCGATAAAAAAATTTCATCATTATAAATATAAAATAAGTGAAGTTCGCTAAAAGTGTATAAAGAAATGCATTTTTAACTCTACAAATAACATCAAAACACTCGGCAAAACAATTCACGTTTCCCTTCAAAAAATATATATATATATATTTTCACATAAAGAGTGGAATTTGACTTTCAAATTAAATGTCTTTCTTTATTCCTCCCCTGTCAAAAAGGAACGAAAAAAAAATTATTTTTCAAAAACATAAATTTTTTTCCCTCTTTAATCTGAGACGCATTATTGTAAATTCTATGAAATCCCAAAAGGTTTTTGTTCAATTTTTTACAGTCGTGATACCGTATTGAATCAAAATTTATTAAATTTAGATTCCATATTAAACAAATAATAAAAGTCTGAAGTTATTAAATAGTGTATTGTCATCGGAAGTGCACATATGTACAAAATATGACAACTTTAATAGTTCAAATTGGAATCAAAAATTGGAGGGGGGGGGGGAAGGGCAATCCAATTTTGTTGCCAAAGATGGAAATCCATCTTTGGCAACTTTAAACTTTTGGTCTTTACACAGTTTTGTACTTTTATTAGCTTACTAAAAATAGATTTCTTTAATTGAATTGCTTTCTACACTTTAGTGTTTAATATCTTGATGTCTAATCGTTTTAGTCTTTAACATGTACTGTGATAAACATTAGGGAATGTTGAATTTTTTTTAGAAATTCGAAATGTATAAAATGTTTGTGAAGTCATTGTATTATCAAATGATTGATTAATTCACAGTCAAAATATTAATTGAGGACTGATTCATTAATTTAAGATAGCAAAATTGAGTACTTGTTTCAAACATACACAAATGTACAAAACTTTGAAACTCTAATCTAATCAAAAAAAAAAAAAAAAATCTTTATAAACATAATCAATAAAATAAAAAGATTCCATTTTTATAAACATAAAATAAGTGAAGTTCGCTAAAACGTGTATAAGAAAAAGAAATGCATTTTTAACTCTACAAATAACATCAACAAATGCAGCAGAACGATTGACATTTGCCTTTGGAAAAAAAGAGTGGAATTTGACTTTAAAATGAAATATCTTTCTCTTTTCTCCCCTGTCGAAAAGTAAAGAAAAAAATTTGTTTTTAAAAAACATATTTTTTTTCTCTTCCGCCTACCAGCTTCTTTCTGCTGATAGTCTCGCTCTTTTCACACTTTATCACCGGAAAACAACAAAAAGTGAAAGTGAGAAGTACCTCTAGAGACAATTTCTGTATTTGCGAAGGTAGGATATCATGAATGGAAGACAAGATGATCTTGTTGATGGGGAGGAATTTTCTTTCCCTTGGTGTCTCTTTTATTTTATTACTTCTTGGGTCACAGAGAAAATGGACTTATTCTCTTAGCTCACGTCTACATTTCTCTTACGTGTAAAATCGGAAAAAAAAAGAAAGATAAATTATCGGAAAGATACGCCATCTCTCTACGATGGGACATTCTTTAATACCCATATATAATTAAGTAGAGTAATCATTAAAAAATTCTAAATCAAGATTTCGACGAATATACACCTTTTAAACCTTCCTTGAATCGAAAAACACATTTTAAAAAAATGTCCATCCGTCTGTTTATGACAAAAATTCAAAACACTTTGAGCTAATGGATGAAATTTGCCACAGGGTTTTTACACTAAATCTCAGATTTTTATCAAATTTTGAGAAAAATCTGTTCAGAGAAAGTCTCTTTTTTCCTGCTGTTTGATTATAAATTTGCTCTATAACTGCAAAGCGAAGAGATATAGATAGATAAAATTCGGAATGCAGAATTAAATATATATTCTAGACATCAATAGAATTTTTTAGCCAAATTCAACAAAATTTTTTAATTATCTGTCTGTCTGTACTGTTAGAAACCTGTAAAGGCGATAACTCAAAGATGGAATTATTTAAATTTATGAAATTTGGTATGAAATGTTCTGACTACAAGTATAGTTTTGTGTCAAATTTTTGTTTCAATCGATTCGGAAAAAAAGCTTTTAAAACACCTATTTTTGGTTACTATTAACCGCACGCCAGGGATTAATCGCCAAAAAATTCACCAAGGTGCCACGATAATAATAATATTCAATAAAAGTATTAAATTCACGCCAAAGATTGATATTTCATTACTATAGAACAAGCACTATGTGTTTTGGAATATTTCCTTTACTAGAGAGTATGCGAGAAAGCTTTGGGAGATAATTCCCTCCGGTTTTGTAAGAAATTGATTTCGTTCTCTGCTCTTATCTTTTTTTCCTAGTCGGTGGAAAGTTGGAAAAAAAAGAAAAACAGACCGGACTTTGTACATGAAGCTTTGAGTATTTGTATCACTTTCTTTGGATTTAATTTCGTTCTTTATTTCTGTACCTTTCAAAGCGTAAAGCGAAATCGCATTTAATTTTATTCAACGAATTTTGTTCCTTCTTTTCATATGGACCTATGCAATCAAAAGACAAATTTCGAAAGGAAAAAAAACCCCGTTTTTTTTTCTTTTTTTTCCCCCCCCAAACGAAACGAATTACATTACAACGAGTGGCAACATCAGTCCACATTTCCTTCTGTAAATACTACTACGTTGTAGCAATGAGATAAAAGAGCGGAATTCTACTTTAGAACTATCTTCTTTTTTTTCTTTCTTTCTCATATATATATATATTTTTGTCGACAAGAAGTTTATTTCTTAGCAATGTTATTTTTTTTTCTGCGACTACTGGTTTCTTTGTGTTGGTAGACTTGCCCTTTGTGCACTTTGTCACCGGAAAAGGAAAAACGAAAGTGAAAAATGTCACAGGAGACAATGTATTCATTTCCGAAGGAGGGATACCTTGAATGGAAAACAAGGTGTTGTTTATATAGAGAGGGGGAAAAATTCGTGATGGATTTTTTTTTCTTACTGCTTCTGGCGATTTGGAGAAATAGGGACTCTCTCTTTTGACGTCTCTATTTTTTCTTTACAAGGGAATAAAGAAATGATTGAAAGATGTGTTTTTTTTTTCACAAGGGAACAGTTTCTTCTCTTTAAAATGTCTGTAACGTTTTTTTGAAAAATTATCTTTAGCTTCTTGGTCTCTGAAAATATGTAAAATACCTAAAAGTTGAAAAATTTAACGTCTGAATTTGAAAGCCTTCCATGGTGAATGATGATCTTGAATGAAAAATAACTAATGATGAATGAAATTTATCTAAAATTTGAAATATTTAACGTCTGAATTTGAAAGCTTTCCATGGTGAATGATGATCTTGAATGAAAAATACCTAATGGTGAAGGAAATATATATAATATTTGAAATATTTAAAGTCTGAATTAGAAAGCTTTCCATGGTAAATGATGATCTTGAATGAAAAATAACTAATGGTGAATGAAATTTATCTAAAATTTGAAATATTTAACGGCTGAATTTGAAAGCTTTCCGAGTTGAATGATGATCTTGAATAAAAAATACCTAATGGTGAATGAAATATATATAATATTTGAAATATTTAAAGTCTGAATTAGAAAGCTTTCCATGGTAAATGATGATCTTGAATGAAAAATAACTAATGATGAATGAAATTTATCTAAAATTTGAAATATTTAACGTCTGAATTTGAAAGCCTTCCATGGTGAATGATGATCTTGAATGAAAAATAACTAATGATGAATGAAATTTATCTAAAATTTGAAATATTTAACGTCTGAATTTGAAAGCTTTCCATGGTGAATGATGATCTTGAATGAAAAATACCTAATGGTGAAGGAAATATATATAATATTTGAAATATTTAAAGTCTGAATTAGAAAGCTTTCCATGGTAAATGATGATCTTGAATGAAAAATAACTAATGGTGAATGAAATTTATCTAAAATTTGAAATATTTAACGGCTGAATTTGAAAGCTTTCCGAGTTGAATGATGATCTTGAATAAAAAATACCTAATGGTGAATGAAATATATATAATATTTGAAATATTTAAAGTCTGAATTAGAAAGCTTTCCATGGTAAATGATGATCTTGAATGAAAAATAACTAATGGTGAATGAAATTTATCTAAAATTTGAAATATTTAACGGCTGAATTTGAAAGCTTTCCGAGTTGAATGATGATCTTGAATAAAAAATACCTAATGGTGAATGAAATATATATAATATTTGAAATATTTAAAGTCTGAATTAGAAAGCTTTCCATGGTAAATGATGATCTTGAATGAAAAATAACTAATGATGAATGAAATTTATCTAAAATTTGAAATATTTAACGGCTGAATTTGAAAGCTTTCCGAGTTGAATGATGATCTTGAATAAAAAATACCTAATGGTGAATGAAATATATATAATATTTGAAATATTTAAAGTCTGAATTAGAAAGCTTTCCATGGTAAATGATGATCTTGAATGAAAAATAACTAATGGTGAATGAAATTTATCTAAAATTTGAAATATTTAACGGCTGAATTTGAAAGCTTTCCGAGTTGAATGATGATCTTGAATAAAAAATACCTAATGGGGAATGAAATATATATAATATTTGAAATATTTAAAGTCTGAATTAGAAAGCTTTCCATGGTAAATGATGATCTTGAATGAAAAATAACTAATGATGAATGAAATTTATCTAAAATTTGAAATATTTAACGGCTGAATTTGAAAGCTTTCCGAGTTGAATGATGATCTTGAATAAAAAATACCTAATGGTGAATGAAATATATATAATATTTGAAATATTTAAAGTCTGAATTAGAAAGCTTTCCATGGTAAATGATGATCTTGAATGAAAAATAACTAATGGTGAATGAAATTTATCTAAAATTTGAAATATTTAACGGCTGAATTTGAAAGCTTTCCGAGTTGAATGATGATCTTGAATAAAAAATACCTAATGGTGAATGAAATATATATAATATTTGAAATATTTAAAGTCTGAATTAGAAAGCTTTCCATGGTAAATGATGATCTTGAATGAAAAATAACTAATGATGAATGAAATTTATCTAAAATTTGAAATATTTAACGGCTGAATTTGAAAGCTTTCCGAGTTGAATGATGATCTTGAATAAAAAATACCTAATGGTGAATGAAATATATATAATATTTGAAATATTTAAAGTCTGAATTAGAAAGCTTTCCATGGTAAATGATGATCTTGAATGAAAAATAACTAATGATGAATGAAATTTATCTAAAATTTGAAATATTTAACGGCTGAATTTGAAAGCTTTCCGAGTTGAATGATGATCTTGAATAAAAAATACCTAATGGTGAATGAAATATATATAATATTTGAAATATTTAAAGTCTGAATTAGAAAGCTTTCCATGGTAAATGATGATCTTGAATGAAAAATAACTAATGGTGAATGAAATTTATCTAAAATTTGAAATATTTAAAGTCTGAAAGTGAAAGACTTCTATCGTGAATGATGATCTTGAATGAAAAATATCCAAAACTTGAAATATCTAAAGTCTAAATTTGAACGCTTTTCTACGGTGAATGATTGTCTAGAATGAAAAATATCTACATGAAATAGTGAATGAAAAATAACTAAAATTTTAAATATCTCGCCTGAATTTCAACGCTTTCAACGGTGAATTTAACCGTTTTTGGAAAATATCTAAAATTTGAAATATTTAAAGTCTGAATTTAAGTTCAGAACCTATTCTGTGCTCTACGAAGCTGATTACCGATAGCAATATATTCAGGGGATAAATACTCCGACAAATGATTGCCGATTTTGATGGCGGTAACTGTTGCATGACGGGAAAGAGGTACTGAATTTACAGAGATTCTAAATGAATGTAAGGGCAACAAATCCCCCATTTTGACAGCAAACATTTTATGATAAATTTGGTCATTTTGGTACAAAAATAAAAATTCTAAAAAAATGCAAGAGATTTTGCTCTATCTCTATTAGGACCCGATATCTGGAGATATTTTTGGAAAATTCCATATTTTGTAGAGGCCCTACAAAAGACAAAATGCTCTCACGTTAATTGATTTGCTCTCTGAAGTTGTAACACTTTGAACGTTGTTACTGGTTTTGAATTTTAGATTTGCTGTCTGCTTGTGTTGTGAGTTTCCATAAGTTCTGTTCTTTGTATATGCCTTTGTTGTGTCTTCTCACCTAGGATTTGGATTTTCTTGTGTAATAATATGCCTTCTCTTATTATTAACCATGTTGTATTTCTTTCATCATACAGCACCAGACAATTCCCGCAACAATATTTTCACCGCCTACAAGAATGGCTACGGATTTCTAGATAAAATTGGTTCCATGCGCTTGGTGAATATCCCGTGACAATGATTTGACCTTTATTTGAAAACCAATTTCGGAAGTCACATTTTAAAAGGTAATTGCTTTCACAAACAGTTAGAAACTACGGAGAGTACTTTTCCCCTTGAACTTAACTCACACTTAAACAATACAACATTATCAGTTAGATTTTCCTTATGTGTACAAATTTTCTGAATATATTGCAAAAGGCGAGAGAAGAGCCGTAGATCTATGAAGGTCATTATAGAGTTCCCAAGAGGAAATGTTCCACGATTTCTGAGCGTAATGATGGAACGTTTCTGCTTTCTGATACACAGCATACAGACAAAAAAACAAGTACACATTAAGAAGTCTTTTCTTTTTATCATTTACATCAAAATCTCGATAAAATTGTATATAAAATTGCATTTGTTTAAATAATTGCCTTTTTGAGTTATCGCGTCTGAGTTATGGAGTAACACTGGGTTTATTTTTGGAGGATCTCATAATTCTGAACCGCGGTCCAATGACGTGGATGACATCCGAGTTGGCTTTATAAAATATTTAATAAATTTACTAAAGAAACATCGCTTATTTTAAGATGTCGTTTGGCGGTTTGAAAATCAACTGTTTACAACCTTTAAATTCTTATTGTTTTTCTATGAACACATTGTTTTTAAATTTCGTATATGTTTTTTAATATGCTTAAGTTTGAATTTATTCAGTTTTTGATTTCCAGATGTTTTAATCTTTTAAAATTTTATTTCATTAAATTTTTACATCCCTAGTATGGATTTGTTTTAATATTTTCAAGTACTTTTTGATTCTTAATATTTTTTTTATTTTTATAGATTAATTTTATACGCACATAAAATATCTAATATAACGTATAATGTTTTTTATAATTCACCACTTATAAATATTTTTCAATATGTGTCGGATTTTCATCTTGTAATGTATTTGTGGTGACGCTTTATAAGCCAGATAACAGCTACGAGACATGAGAAATTTCTTTTGTCTAGTGGTCTTGTTACTCGGCTACGAATCCAAAGGTTGCGAGTTCGATCCTCGCCTATTGCCAGTAGCAACATTGGTGACCCGATGACGTGATACGCAAAAAACCTTCATAAAACTGTTGTAGCGCCCTCTACCAGAAATAAATAAAATCAAAGCTGATAAATAATCAGCCAATAAAAAATGAAAAAAAAAAAGAAACTGATAAACAATCGGCCAATAAATAAAAATATGAAGCTGATAAATAATCAGCAAAAAAAAAAAAAAATGGATAAGGCGCTACAGCCAATATATCACCACTAATAACAGCAAAAACAGGACAAAAAATCGTTCGTCTTACCTCCGACGAACTGAAGGGGGAGTAATGTGGCGACGCTTTATAAGCCAGATAACAGCTACCAAACATGAGAAATTTCTTTTGTCTAGTGGTCTTGTTACTCGGCTACGAACCCAAAGGTTGCGAGTTCGATCCTCGCCTATTGCCAGTAGCAACATATTCTTTTATCGGAGTTTTTCCCCAAACATATAATAGACATATAATACATAAAATATACACATAATATATAATATACACACATAATACATTTATTATTACTTGGTGTTTCCCAATATCGTGGTACACATTTTCCTTTATAGTCTCTTATACAAATCTTTTATAATGGTACCATATGGACATCTTTGGTACCCTAGACCATAAACCATTTCTGAAAATTATTCAACATATAATGCAGATTTTATCGCAATTTCCATCCAAATAAGAAATTTTTTTTATTACTTTTCTGCTATTTAAGTAAGTATACGGTTCGAAAGAAATTTATCGCATCGCTTTCTTGAGGATGCGGTTATTTAAATTTATGTATTTATTAAAATATATTCCGAAAAAGAAATCACGATGTGAATACAGTAAGCGGCTTTTACCATCTTGAAAGTTTTGAATTTTAGCAATGGCAACGCTTTTTTTTTGTTCATATTCAAAGAGTTTGAATAAAAATTTGAAAATTTTATGATTGAGGTGCTTTTAAGTTCGCTAATGATGATCAAAGGTTTTTTTTTTTTTTTTTTTTTTTTTTTTTTAAGGTAATAACTTGGTAAAGTAAGCATAATCAAAAAATTTTTACCAAGCTGAAAATTTTCAAACCTCTTTTTTGACACTTGTTGGTTGTAACGGCAACAAAAAGCGCCAAGAAAAAATTTCGCCAGTTTGGCGTTTTCAATCTATAGCACGTGATTCGCACGTTCAAATTTTTCATAATAAATAATAATGCACTTGATTACATTTTTATAAGTTGGCGAAATTTTTTCTTGGTGTTTTTTGATCACGTTAAAACAAAATAGTAGTCCCTTTTTTCTATGTTCGATTAATATCATATTTGTAAAAATGGAATTTTATACTTATTCACTATTTCAGAGTTATAAAATTCTTTACAATTGTATGTTTTCGATGATAATACCTTATTTCAATATTTTAAAATCTTCATTATTAACAATCTATTGTTTGTTTGAATGAGGGGGATTTAGGGATTTTTAGCTACAAAGGCTGTCATCCCAGAATCTATTGTTTATTCTTGTTTAGGTTTGGTTCAATATAAAAGATGCCATTTAGTAAAAAGAAACATTAATGTTTTGTTATAAGTATAATAATGCTTTATATAATATGTTTGAAAACAAAATTTTGGAAGTAAGGAAAATATATCGCCAAAACATTCTCGCGCACTCTTTAATGAAGAGTTTTATCCCAGAAAACGCTTTGCATTGACGTTCAATAGCTACAAAATATCAACCTTTGGCGTGAATTTTGCATTTTTATTGAATATATTGTGTTATCCTTGGCGATTTTTTTGTCTATTAGTCCCTGACATGTGATTAATAGTATTCGAAAATCGAATTTATGTTTTAAACGCATTTTTCGCACTCGATTAAAACCAAAATTTGACATAAAACGACACTTGAAATCAAAAAATCCCATTCCAAATTTGATATATTTAAATCATTGCATTCTTGAGCTATCGCATTTGCATGTTTTAATGAATACAGACTGCCATACGATTAATTGGTTGTCAAAGTTTGCAAAAAATTTGATAGGCGTTTACATTGTATATATTACATCTGTGTACCGTATTTATCCAGCTCTCTTTATTTTGAAGTTGTGGTGAATAGCTTATAAGCCAGTTAACAGCTACGAAACACTGGCAATTGCTTTTGTAGTGTGGTCTTGTTACTCGGCTGCGAACCACAAGGTCCCAGGTTCTATCCTCGATCATATCAATTCGCTACAAAGTTATCAAGTTAGATTTATTCGAACAGACAGACTTACTCAGAATGGATTTTACTGAAAATTTGATAGAAATATACAGATTTGGTGTAATGACTATATACCAAATTTTATCTGTCTAGCTCAAAGCGTTTTTAATGTTCGCACAGCAGACAGATATTTTCCAATTTTTTTTTCTAACTGAAGGATGTCTAAAACATGGAGATTCGTCAGAATATTGAAATGGAAAATTTGGATGAGTGCAATATTTTCTCTATACTAAATATACGAGAAAGTAAAACGCACTCTTTTATTACATCTGTGAAACGCAGTAAATCAATTCCATAAAAAATCTGGAGGTTAAAGCAAATTTGAAAAGCGTAAAAGGCAAAACCATACGGAAATAAACAATAATGCATATTACAAGAGAAAATATTCTTAGGTTCTAAATTAAAATGTATTACAGATGTGATTAAAATTTGAATGTATTTTCATAATTTATATTAGCGTCTCACGCTCTTATAATTTTTTTTTTATAACTTACGCATTTTTGATTAACACATTTGATCCCTACTTTTTTAACACCAATGAAAAACATTCCTTATTTAAAAAATGCAGATCCTCTTTTCTTCAAAATTATTATCATGTGAGAATATGATGTTGTTTTGGTTTAGGGTTTTTCAAGCCTCAAAATACGGGGCAGAAAATAAAAGACATATGTCGTAAGAAGTTATCGCCAAAAGAAGAAAACGGAAATAAACGTGAATCAGCTAGGGGAGATATATAACGATAATATAATTTTTTTTTAACTTTCATTTTCACGTTTTTTTTAGCAGCAAAAAAGTTTTGGAGTTTGACAGATTTTGTGATTAAAAAAAAAAAGCTCTCACTTTTCTAAAAAGTAACGATTGAGCAATACAATAGTCACGTGATCATTCCAAAACAGTTTAAAGCGGATTTTCGCAAAAAAATTATTTTCTGACCTTGAGAAAAATTTTAGAGGTTGACAGATTTTGAGAGTTTGAACCCCCATCTTTTTTCTAAATATCAATGCATACATAATCTGATAGTCAGGAGATTGTTTCAAACAGGTTTAAACTGGTTTGTGACTGAAATGAATTAATACAAACAATGACTTAAAAATAATAACGTTCTTGCATGATAACTTGAAATTTATGATAACAGATTTCAATTTTATATTTTGAAATTTTCGTGTTTCAATTCATTGACCATTTTCTAACATTGAACGAAATTATTTCTTTAATTATTCTTTAATTTATTTCTTTAATTTTTTTTTCTTTATTCTGTTAATTATAAAAATATTCATGTGGTCCAAATGTAGTAAACAATTTCCCGTCTTTCTTTCATTTATCTCAAATATGAAACGTAAACTGATTACAGAAGTAGAATATTTAGAGAATCATTGAAGTCAAACTTCTTTCGCGAACAATGCAGAAATAGCTGTTTAATGAATACAAAGTGGATTCCGCTTATAGAAAACCGTCTATTAGAACGTCAAATGCAATGAAAAGTTCTTTCTAGAGATTTGACAGCGTTGGCAGTTTGGATTCGATTCCTTTCCGAGAAAGTGAATGAAGGTCATGGTATTGAAAATTCTTTCAATAATTTATCTGTCATTCGAGAAAAAAAAAAGATAGAAATCGATGGATGAATGTCAGCTTAAAAGCTCATGGATTATTGAATATGACTAAATTATCCTTAAGCAAATTAACAGCACAGAGGACGAAAAGTTTTGAAAGAAATAAAAAAATAATAATGGGAATAATAAAAACAATAAGAGAAAAAATAAAAAAGAAGGAAAAAAATTCTATTTGTTTTTTAATTACATGTTAGTAATTTTTTAAAACTAGCCGCCTTTAACGACAAGTTTGATGAAATTTTAGGCTATTAAGTTTTTAATATGGAATGATTTTTTTTTAAATTTTAAGATATTAGAAATTTGATAGATTTAATATTTATTTGAAGATTAAGAAAGATTTATTTGTTAGATTTAAAAATGTTAATTTAATTTAATCAATATGGAACAAATTATTGTGGTCATAGATTAAAAGTGTATGTACTATGAAATATAAGTGGAAATCCTATATCAAAATTAATGTAAAAAAAATGCCTTTTTTAAATCTTAACTTTTACATTATCAAAAGCATGTGGCTAAATATTTTGTTGGATGAGTTTGAATTTTATAACATTAAAAGAATCATAAAATTGTTGATGAAATTTGAAAATTCTATTAAAATTTAAAAAAAAACTAAAGAAATGAAAACGATATCCTAAAAGAGTTAATTTTTTTAAGCTTTAAGATTAGAGTTTTTTTTATGAAATTTATAGTTTTGGAAGATAAGTCATTTATCTCTTTTCATAGGCTACTGACTATTCATCTACTGATAGTTAAACCAATTTTCGTCCTCGATTAAATTTTCTGTTTAAGCCTATTCCTTGATTTCTTTTAAATCTTTTGGCTGAATGATGAGCTTAACACGGCGAGCAGCATTTATCTATATCTATATCTATATCTATACATATAAATAAAGATCAATGTGTGTGTGTGTGTGTGTAGGCGCTCTACAGGCCAGGTCATTTGACATACAACTACCAAATTTGGTACATGTATACCTTAGAGGTCGGGAATGTGCACCTGGGGTCCCTTTTTTAAAATTTTTAATTAGAATTTTAATTATTAACTAAAAACTAACTTTCCCGCCAAAAAAAATCTTCCATTTTTCTCCACCGCCAAATGAATAAGGCTTCATTTTTTTTTCTCCCAACAGTAATGAGGCTAGGATTAACATTTTTCGGCCGATTATTTCAAACGATTCTGTTTATTTTCTTAATGTTTTATGCATTTAAAATGAAACATTGTTAATTACTCCATGTTTCAGATTCATTCTGAAGTACTTTTGAATTAAAATAACACAGAAAAAAGGAAATTAAAAATGTCTAATCTGCATAGCGTTACCCTAACTGGCGTAGAAAAATTCACGCATTTGCGTTACCGTAACTGGCGGAGAAAATTCACGCATGCGCATTGTGTTCTGATTGCTGACATGACAACCATTATCAACGGATGATTTAAATTATTTTTAGGTTAGTTGCATGCTTTTGTAATTAAATTTTATTTATGTTAGTTATATATTTTTTGTACATGCGTATAGTTTTATGTACATCATTTTTTAAGAAGTTTTTTAAACCTGTTTTCGACCGATTATTTAAAACGATTCATTTTATTTTCTTAGTGTTTGATGCATTTAAAATTAAACATTGTTAATTAATTGATCTGCTCATGATGAATCTGAGAAAATGTTGTTAACAAATTCTTGAGATATTACATAAATTAAGAAAGATATTCTTTAGTGCCCATAAAGTTCAAACGCTTAGTGACTCTGTTTTCAGTAATCATATCATTAAAAAAATGCTTTGTTTCTGTAAAAAATATTATTATATTAATTGCAGATTAATCATTTAACACTTTA
This sequence comes from Argiope bruennichi, assembly GCF_947563725.1. NCBI lineage: Eukaryota > Metazoa > Arthropoda > Arachnida > Araneae > Araneidae > Argiope > Argiope bruennichi. The sequence continues at coordinate 42,193,408 of NC_079160.1, forward strand.
ATTTAAAGCATAAATTCTACGAGGGGTAACAGAAAATGAGAGAAATACATATCACGTTATGACTGAAGGCCTTTATAATATGATGAGTGAATTATATGACTCTCAAAATTTGATGTTTTAAAATATTTTGATGAAGAATCTATTAAAGTTGGAATTGCGTAAAATATTTAATGGTACGACCGGAGTTTAACTCCCTGCTTGGCACAATTTTTAAAAATCGCCAACAACGGTCTGGTGAAATGTTCAAAAGCAAAGGAGCAGATGTCCAATTATAGTGCATAATAAAGATTGCCAGCTTTGGCGCGTTATCGCAACTTGGCGAAGAAGGGGGTTAAACTCCGGTTCAACCTATTTAATTACTAAAATTTAAACGAACATTAAGATTTTCGAACCGGCTGGTCGCCAAAGGCGGCTAGTAATATGATAAATTTACTTAATTAAAGAAGTATTGAATTAACTGCAACTTTAAAAACAATGAATAAAGCTGTCTGAAACGTTCGTATATTGTTTACATTTGGCTGTTGCAATTGTATAATAAATAAAAGACTGATTTCTGTGCCATGTACATTATCATTTTATATATATAGATTCTCAAAATCTATCTATATATAAAACAATATGATAAAAGTTACAAAGATATATAAAACTTATGATAAAAGTTACAAAGATTTTAAGAATTCTTAAAATGCCATGTTCAACAAAATACCACATTTTTTTTAAAGTTCTGGTAAGGTATTTTTTTCTATCGAGCGCAATGTATTTAAAAATTATAATGCTTACATTTTGGCATAAATAACTATATACTTGAGGATAATACTATATAACTATATACTTCATGGCTAAACCCAAGGTTACAAAATTTATCATGCAGTTACTTCTTAGATAGCAGCTGTTGACTAATAAAAGTGATTTAAAAGTTTAGTTAGATTTTTAATTTAATATTAATCTTAATTTTTATAATTTCCCTTAATAATATTAAACATAGTTCTTTTTGCATAAAAAATAGTATAATATTACTTAATTTATTTAAAAAAAATATCTGCCTTACTTCCGTGATGCTAATTTTAAGTTTGTACAATTTTTCTCTAATTTTAATAATTTTTTCCAAAATATTTTAAAGTATATTTTGCATCAATACTTTTGTATGTGTTCATCTATTTTATTTATATTCACGTGCAATGATATTTAAACATTTTTGTGAGCTGCTTTTACAATTACTACTATGCAATTACACGCAATTTTTCAAATTACAATAAAATAAAAGTAGACGAATTAAGCCTAGAATAATATCATGCTACAGTGTTCGGGACTGAAGGTTGGAATTTCTACTAGCAGCCCCTCTTTATTTTCCCTTTTAGTGCTATAATATCTTAGAAATTCTTCTATTGAATGAAAATAAGAAATACAGCGGATGATTTTTTTTCTAGTGACGTCAGTAACATTGAAATTTCGAAAAAGCTGATGATCTCAAAGAATTATGGTGATTGAGATAAGATAGGATTCACCAAAAACGTCAGCCAGGGTTCGTATATTTGCTCGCAATGAAAAATATCTTACTTAACTCACATCTGTGATATCTTGATGATTTATTTGATCTTTTGAAATCTTCGAAATTTGCGGCTGATTAGGAATGAGCTATCTTTGTTATTAGTTGAAGGAGGATACAACAAGTGGTAGAAAGAAACTTGGTGTATCACCACCCCTTCCTTCCGAAACAAAATGTGCAGTAGCCAAGTATAAATGTGAAATTTGTTAAAATATAATTCAGTTAGCCACATTTGGCTAGTTTCTCTGCGATATTCGCTTTCCTGGTTGCTAAACTATTAATAAGGAAGACATTTACTTCAAAATTCATCTTGTTATATGAATAGGTAACTGAAAATATAAAATTATTGAATCAGTTTACAACACATTACTACGTGAGTAAATTGAAAAGTGTGTATATCATTGTAAATGTATTAAATTGGTGATTATGTATAATTAACAGTGATTATATTCATAATCACTAATAAATTTAGCCGTGATTATTCATAATCATCAGTAAATTTAGTAGTGATTATTCATAATCATCAATAAATTTAGTAGTGATTATTCATAATCATCAGTAAATTTAGTAGTGATTATTCATAATCATCAGTAAATTTAGTAGTGATTATTCATAATCATCAGTAAATTTAGTAGTGATTATTCATGATCATCAGTAAATTTAGTAGTGATTATTCATAATCATCAGTAAATTTAGTAGTGATTATTCATAATCATCAGTAAATTTAGTAGTGATTATGAATAATAAATAAATTTATGAGTGATTATGAATAATCATTGGTAATTATACAAAATCACCGGATTAATCACGATTATCATAATATATATGTTGCAGTGAAAACCCGAAATCAGTCAAAACGCGAATTAACTAGGGAAAACCCGAATTAACTAGGGAAAACCCGAATTAACTAGGGAAAACGCGTTCTAACTGGCAGCACCAGGGAAAACCCGAATTATATAACTAGGGAAAACGCGTTATCACTAACAGCTCTAGGGATAACCGTTTTATTCGTGTTTTGACTGTTTTTTTAGACAAAATTATTTACATCTATAAAAAATTATTATATTAAATTACACCTAGTAAGCCGGCGTCCTGGCATAGGGGTATCGCGTCTTCCCCGTGATCTGGGCGTCCCGGGTTCGAGTCCCGGTTTGGGCATGGTTGTTGTTCTATCTGTGAGATGTGTGAATGTGCCCTCCTGTTAAAAGGGGTTGTGCAAGCGAATGAATGATGCGTGAGTGGCAAAGTCGTACTCTTGGCCCTAGTTGGCGCTGCTATAAAAAATAAGAGACGTCCCCCTCAGGCTTAAATCGCTGTCTTCGTAACAGCGGGCTTGTCAGTGGCAAGTGCCATAAGAAACAAACAAAACAGTAAAACAGTATATGAGGGAAAAACCTATCATTGAAATAAAATACTTTATTTGGATATTGTTTAAAGTAGTACCATTATTACAAATTATTTATTTCGACAAAGCAAACTACTGTGACACTTAGAATTGCAAAGAGAACAATTTTTCATACAGAAACATCTCTTTGAAGAACAGTGTTTTTTACAAGAACAGTGGACAACCCTTGTCCTGTTCTTATAGCTCCTTTTCTCCTGTTCTCAAAGAAATTTCCTGATTCGGTACTTATTAAATAGAAAATTTGCGGTGATACATCAAATTCAGATCTAAAAATCCGTGAATATGTTAAACTTTTGTATCAAACTTGCATCCTGTATAAATACAGTAGATGTAAACTACTGTATTTGTAATCCTGTATCCTTGTCCTGTATTTATACAGTAGATGTAATCTGCTGTATAAATACTTATAAAATTTAAAGTTAATATAAATTGAATAAATTATATTTATTGAATAAATACTGAACTAATTAAGTTAAAATATAATTTTTTACCTCGAATACATTTTGTTCAGTATCCCATATTTCAGAAGGCCATCCTTATTTTTTTCAAGCACTACACCGATGAGATTTCGCAAATCAGCTTTTGCTCTATCAACATCTGGTATGGGAACAACAACATTACCTCCAATATCAACTTCAGGATGCGTTGCATCGGAGGTCTTTTTCATTCGTTCGGCTTGCTTTATTAAATTTTCTTTGGCTTTCTCTCTAATTATAAAAAATGTTGGTCGATTTATTAGCAAGTATATGCTCCCCTGATTGTGCTTGTTCAGTTTCTTTTTCTTCTGCATTCACATCCTCGTCTTCGATAGTTTTTATATCTGATGACAAGGTTGAGGTTGTCATTCCTAATCTTGGTTCAATCCCAGCATAGCTTTTTATGGTGATTGTTTAATTCCTGAATGTAGAGCTCTGTTTTTCATGAATTGGACAAAACGAAGATCATAGAACCACTTTGTAGTTTTATTATCCTTCATCCATGAAGCAAACATATTTTCAACGTCTTTGTTGGCCCTCTCAACCGAACACTGCGACTGGCTGTGAACAATCTTCAATTCTGACCAATACGTACGTAACTGCTCTATAACGGACATTTCAAACTTTCTTCCTTCATCAAATTGCAGTATACAAGGAGCCCCAAATATCAAAAAGGTATCAAGTATCAACTCAACCTCTTCCGCTCTTTTGCTTTGAAGTGATCGTAGTAACACAAATTTTGTTTAAGGGTCCTGGCAAACCATAATAAATCTAAATTCATTATCTGCCTGATATTTCATGTCAATCAAATGGTCCTGGCAAACCATAATAAATCTAAATTCATTACCTGCCTGAAACCATTAATGGTCCTGGCAAACCATAATAAATCTAAATTCATTATCTGCCTGATATTTCATGTCAATCAAATGGTCCTGGCAAACCATAATAAATCTAAATTCATTATCTGCCTGATATTTCATGTCAATCAAATGGTCCTGGCAAACCATAATAAATCTAAATTCATTATCTGCCTGATATTTCATGTCAATCAAATGGTCCTGGAAAACCATAATAAATATAAATTCATTACCTGCCTGATATTTCATGTTACAATCAAATCCACTTGGCAGCGTCTTTTCATTTCTGAGTGAGTTATAATTTTAGAAACCAAACCTTCCTTTTTCATTTTTTGTTTTTTTGTTCACATGTTTCACACGTTGAAAAAAAAAGTATCATCTCTGTGGTTAGCATATTTTCTTGAAGTTTCAATTTTAAGTCTGTCTCTACCATCATGTCCTATGGCTACATGTACACTTTCGATAACATCAAAGATTTCTTCAACTGATAAATAATATTTTATGGACTCATTTGAAGAAATCAACTTTTTTACTCCACTGATTTCAAGAATGTCAAAACCTTTTAATCTGCGGTACTGAACAGAAATCTTGCTAACGGCAGATTTTGCTTCTTCAACCGCAGATAAAAGAGTGTTGTATTCGCCAAGTGTAATAAAATTCAAATTATTCTGTTTTTTTCTGTAACAATTGTAATTGTTCAAACAATCTATTTTTCCACTTTTTAGCGTAAAAAGCATTAAGAATAAAACAGTTAGAACGCGTTTTCCCTAGTTAATTCGGGTTTTCCCTGGTGCTGACAGTTAGAACGCGTTTCCCCTAATTTATTCGGGCTTTTTCTGACGCTGTCAGTTAAAACGCGTTTTCCTTAGTTAATTCGCGTTTTGACTGATTTTGGGGTTTCACTGTAACATATTGTTACGAAATTTCCGAGGGTTCGTTTGGATAGTGGGAGCTATATGGTGTGGAGAACGCTCAATCAGCAGGCGGCAGTAGAAAATAAAACAACGACGAAGACACACAGGACAGCACAAAGACGACAACTATATACAGCACAGAAGACAATTATCTTCAGCCGACGTGCAGCATGCACAGCTTAATTCAGCACTAGCTTGACTCCGTCGTTGCTCCGCTTATCTCTGGAAGGCCAGTTCTTTACCGTCGATCCCGACTACTCCCTGTCGCTTCCGACTACAACTCCTCAATTCACGACGGCTCCCCGGCAGCTGCAGCTCCTTTTTATAGGTCTCAGGAGGCGGGGCTAGAAGCCTCTCAACCAATCAGGAACGTTCGAGGCGTATCTCGGTTCCTACTGGACGGATCTGGAAAATTCTCGATGTTTCGGGTATAATCTATTTTGGTGCCAAAGTCTCCAAATTCGTCGCCAAGTCGCCAAATTGTCCCCACGCTCTGGGACCTCCTATGGAACCAACTACGCTGGGAAGCCGCATCACAGATTCGTATTACAAAGTAAAAACAGGAATGAAAACTCTACTTCGAATTCCAGAGAAAACAATCTTTTTTGTTTAATTATAATACTGGCAAAAGCACACGACAGAATGACTTAACGGTGCAATAAAATTAGTTGGGATTTCAACATAATTATAAAACAAACTTGTAAACTGTGAATTAAATTCAATTTAAAAATATACGGACATAAAATTCGTATCATTAACCGGAGGGAGTGGTTTTCACGCTCCTTTCTTGTGTACTCTCTAATAAACATGTTATCCCAGAGAACTTTTTATATAGGAGCGGCGTACAACAGTTATGAAAATACTAACTTTTGTTATGATTTTAGCATTTTTACTTAATCTATCGTGTTATCTTTGGCGAGTTATTTGGCGCTTAATCCCTGGAAATTCGTCAGAATTCGCGAAATTTTTACAATAATTTCTTTTTGTTTTCGTCGTATACGAGGAAGTAAAAAAGGACCAGTGGTTGGACTTGGTGAATTCTATAATGTCTTTTGCCCGATTCCGGTTACAGTTATCAAGATAATCATATGGTATTTTATCAAATCATAATACTATTCATTTTTATGCCGGCTTTATACTAGGCCAATTATAAGACGTTCAGTAGGCAGCGCATGCGTAGAAAGGCTGTAAAATGTTATTCAGTCGTTGGTAAGTAATTGTCCAGACGGGACAACAACATGCCGCTGTATTGTATTTTTTTCTTATTGCGCACGCGTTTGTAGAATTTGGCGGTTTTTTTTGGCGTGAAAAAATTGATCACTTATCATAGATTTATTCCGACATTTTTTGCTCTTTGTTCTTTCTGATGTGAGGCTGTTTTTTTCCCCCTCCTTTTATTAGCCATTTCTTTTCCATAGTTTTCCAAATATAGGTATGTTGACATTTTTTTTATTTTACCATGTTTCTTTGTGTAAATATCCATCTTTTTAAATACGATACGAACTGAAAAAGAAAAATTCGGGGACGCCGAAACGCTAATTGACAGCCAAGCATGGAATGCCTGAATCTATCTTATGAAATTGCGGCAAACATAAATCAGTCCCTTTCTACACATGCGCGGCCTACTGGCCGTCAAGTGTAAAACCAACATTACGATATACTTACTTTCTGTTGTTGTGACTTTTGGCACTTTACGTGCCCGCTGACAGTTATCTGTCAGCGATTTAAGCCGAATGAGCGTCTCTTGTTTTTTCAGTAGCGCCAACTAGGGCCAAGAGTATGACTTAGCTACTTCATGCATCACATTCGTTTGCACAACCCCTTTTTACAGGGGGGCACATACACACACCTCACAAATAAAACACAGAAGAACAATCATGCTCGAACCGGGACTCAGACCCGGGACGCCCTGATCACGGGGAAGACGCGTTACTCCTATGCCAGGACGCCAGTACTTATTTTCTAGAATCATACATTCTTTTAATTTCTTGAAAAGAGTTTCCATTTTCCTCATTACAGTTGCAGTTAATGCTTTAAATCAAACGAAGTTTAATAAAACTAGGAATCTAAAATATGGCCATTATTTATAATAAACTTAATTTTCTTACATATCATAAAGACATTAAATAAAAAAAGTAAAAGAAAGGGAAAAAACCCTTAAAATTCTTCGTTCATATTAGTTTAACCGAGTTTTTGTTATAATTTATAATATTAAAAGAAAAAAAAACCAACGTGAAAACAATCATAAGAAACTAAAAAAGATTTTAAAAAAATATATGATGCATCCAATATTTTGAAAAGAGAATGGAAGTCTGTTAAGAGCATCAGAAGCAAGATGAATACAAATAAATTTTTTTTATACGTCTTTCGCTTCAGAAAAGTTTGAGAATATTTTTGAAAGCTCTTAAAAAGGTTGATGGTTTATAAAAGAATGTGGCAAAAAATGCATAAAAAAATTTGAGGCGTGTTTTATCCTCTTAAAAACTAAATGCTTACGTCAAGTATTTCTTCGCTAACCTTTAATTTTTTTTTCGAGTTTTGTTGGAATATGTTAATAAAATCAACTGTCATTTTCTTAAAAAAATTGCTTAAGATCTTGAGTACTGAAATAGTTTTGAAAAGGGCTACTTATTTTCAAAGTTTTTTTTTTTTTACTTAATTACTTTGTTTATCTAAGAGATCATGATACTTAGTACTTAATTATTAGACCCCCGGGATAAAACCTTAATATTTGGAAAAAAATGAGAAAAACTTGTTTTAATTATGTTTGTTTATCTTGATACTTTAATTCTATTCAATTGTGAAAACTTTAAAAAAAAATCCAGGCCTTAAGGATTTACCTGTCATTGAAATAATGATGAAAACCTACCTGTATATAAAAGAAAATTGATAATTTGTAAAACATACATTTTTTTTTTCTACAGAAAAGAAAGAATTTTTTTTTTTACTACATTTTAGCATCAAAAACAGATGCATTATTCTTGTCTGACTACACATTATTTTAACTTTTTGTGTACTTAGTACAGAAAAATTATAATATTCATTAAAAAAAATTCGAAATCGAGATAGATTTTGACGAATTTTCACGTTTTCGAAAAATATCGGAAAATACATCTTTGGAAAATGGCCGTCTGTTCTGTCTCACTGTGATAAAGAAAACTCAAAAATGCTTTGAGCTAAAAGGATGAAATTTGGTATAGGGTCTGTACACCAAGTTTACAAATTTCTGTTAAATTTTGTATACAATCTGTTCAGAGGAAGTCCATCTGTCCGGTTTTTCGAATATAATTTAACACGATAATTACAAGACGAAGAGAGCTAGATAGATAAAATTTGTATACAATCTGTTCAGAGGAAGTCCATCTGTCCGGTTTTTCGAATATAATTTAACACGATAATTACAAAACGAAGAGAGCTAGATAGATAAAATTCGGCACATAGATTTAACATCTATATTGCAGACACCTCTCAAATTTCGAGCCAAATCTAAGAAGGTATTGACTGTCTGTCGGTCTGTACCCACAGAAGCATGTAAAAACGATAATTCAAAGACCCAATGACTTAAATATATCACATTTTGTATGGGATTTTGTGTCAAATTGTTTTTTTTAAAATCGTTTGAGAAAAATGTGTCTAAAACACAAATCCGATTTCTGAATACTATTAATCGCCAAATAATTCGCCAAGAGTCATAGACAGATTCACTAAAAATGTTAAATTCACGCCAAAAGTTAATATTTGTTAATTATTAAGCCAGTGCTATGGTAAGGCATTCTCTGGCATGATAAGTTTAATAGAGTACGCGAGAAAGTTTATAGGAGACAATTCCCACTGGTTTGAAACGTCATGATATTTCAGAAATGCTTCGAAATAATATATGAATTTGTTAAAGCATTATATTTGCTTTCTCGTATAAAATGAGGGCCGCGGTGGCCTGGTGATAAGGTCGCGGCTCGTGAGCCATAGGGTTTCAGGTTTGAGACCCGATTCCACCGAAGAACCGTCGTATAAGGGGGTCTGTTGCACGTTAAATCCGTCAGAGCCAAACGTACTCCCGCTGGTGTGGCGTGGTGTGGAGAGGGAGGTGCCAGCTCAGGTGTCGTCCTCGTCATCTGACCGCGTTTCAAAATGTAGAGGTCCATCCCAAAATAGCCCTAGTGTTGCTTAAAACGGGACGTTAATATAACTAAACTGAAACTCATACAAAATGTGTACAAAGAGGAAATATTGGATGAATAAAATGAAAACCCTAATTTCCAAGCTTGTATGTGATCATCATCAAGATTAAAAACATGAATTTTGGATGAAAATTCGCATTTTTATTTTTTTACCGTTTTAAAAAATAGGTACTTTTCTGTTTCTAGTGGTACCTTTTTTTTTGTCTCTATGTCAATTAGAAGCCATGTTATAGCAAACTGTTGATATGTAAGTTATGCTTATTTATAAGCATTTAAAAACTTTAAGTGCATTTTCTGAAGAATGAGTTTTTCATACTTCTACTGTATGAATATTGTCATATCTCAAAAGACAATCAAGGTATTTTAATGAAATTTTTTAGTGCTCGTTATGTTATACAGAATGCATTGAACTATGGATTTAATGTTGAATACGTTAGAAGTGTATTTATGATTGTTTAATGTGAATATTGTTGAAAAAAATTCCAAAATTTCATAATTTTATATGTTACACACAAAAAATTTATTTTTAATATCCTGAGATAACAATTGGTTACACTTTAAGATATGGTACAATTGTAATGTTACAAAGAAAAATGAAAAACTGTAGCGAATTGTTTCTTTCGAACAATCCTGGTTTTTGTAAATAAATGGAAAAATTTACGTCAAAATATATTTTTCCTTCAAAAGTTACATAGATATTAAAATAATATCACTTTTATTCATCATTTTAACCTTATATCAATAAAAAAAACATCATACAGACAATAATATTATATATGTAACGATATTTTAAACTCTTAATTTCAATTTAATTAATTTCCAAGATTTTATCTTAATTTAGTCCATAGTAAGTTCATTATCTTATTTCTTGATCCAATTCCACTTTCTCAACTTACTTAATTCAAGAGAAGCTTTATAAAATTGCTGAATCGGCTTAACGCCGACACATTCACACGGTCCGCGTGAAGGATAGAAAACTGTTCAGTAAGCACATTCTTTTTAAAGGATCCCTGTGTTTCCTTTACATGTGATTGACATGCGTCAGAAATCCCTATCAGAATCGTAATAATATATTGGCACTGTAAAGAAATAATTTCCTTATCAGAATATCAGGTTATATAAGACGAGGGATAATTTATTTCTCGCTTCTTCCTCACTTCTGCTTTTGTGTCGCGCTGTGGCGGACGTGCCTTGTCCGCGTCTCTGCTTGTAAATAATTATGCTTTCCCGATGGATTAAAATGAAATTTAAAAAGATAAAATGTATTTTCAATGTCTTCAAACCGGCCTTCTATTTCACATAAAATAATGTTTACACACACACATACATACATAATATATATTGAAAAATCCCCTCCGAACCTTGTCGGATAACTTAAAATGTTGTATTAGTGGGAATCATGAAGCTCAAGTTATACAAGAGAGATTTATTTGAAAGTAAACATAGCCAATGTCCCAAAGAGAAGTCACCAGAGGTAGTTAATATTCAATAAAAACCAAAATGTTCATGAGTTAATTAAGATATAAAGAATTAATATGATGTTATGAATTAATTGAGATCGTATTTTGGCAATTTGAATCAAAATGTATTTTTTGATATTCTTTCAATTCGCATTTAAATTTATAATTCATTTACAGAGATTGGGAGATTCAATAAAGTATCGCAAAATAATATAGTATATAAAATATATATTTTGTTCTGAAAACTCTCAGAATGGAATATTTATTTTATTATCCTTTAACTACTACCTAATCAGTGATTAATTTAAATATTTGACAATGACGAGTTCTGAATACTAATAATGTCCTTAATTTCAGATGTTTAATTAATATAATAACTAATAAAAGCTACCATTCTTGTATTTCTGATTCCTTCTAAATATATTTAAACTTATTTTCAGACATCGGTTGATTGTATTTGAATAGTTTTACTAACCCTAAGGAGAATAATATATTATAGAAAGTTTATTAAAATTCCTATTTTCTTAAGAATATAAGTCATCCCTTAATTTAAATTAGATTATTTATTGTGTTCAAATATAATTAAGAAGAACTGATTCGAATTTTAAAGAATAGATTTACCGGTATTTTAAATATTAATTTAATTATTCAAAATTCAATTCAATATTTTTAATTTTTTAAAAGATTGTCTTTATTGTAAATTTAAATCAACTATACACGCTATTTCGAATACTAAGCAGCGAATGATTTAAATATGAGACATTTTACTGATATAGGATGGACATGCATGTGTGCATTTGTTGGCCTTCCACAAGCGAGTAGATTGTTGAACCTGGAGCTGCCAAATTCAGCACACACATATTTTGGAATATAGGAATGTGGAAGTCGGAGCAATTTTTGAAGCTTAGTTACAACTTCAATTAATTAAAAATTAAACAAAGATATAAAATTTTTCACAACAGTTTCCCCAAAATATATTGCATTATATAAATGATTTTTACTTCATCTCAAAATAATACATATAATAATCTATATCTATACTTATATATAAAGCTCAATGTGTGTGTGTGTGTGTGTGTTGGCGCTCTACAGAAAAGACCATTTGACCTACAGCTACCAAATTTGCTACGCGTATACCTTGGAGGTCGGGAATAAGTACCTGGGGTCCCTTTTTTGAAATTTTAATTAGAATTTTAATTATTAATTAAAAACTAACCTTCCCGCCAAAAAAATCCTTTCATTTTCCCCACCGCCAAATGAGTAAGGCTTCAATTGTTTTTTCTCCCAACAGCAATGAGGCTAGGGCTAACATTTTTTGGCCGATTATTTGAAACGATTCTGTTTATTTTATTAATGTTTTATGCATTTAAAATTAAACGTTGTTAATGAATCGATCTTTCAGATTCATTCTGAAGTACTTTTGAATTAAAATAAAACAGATTAAAGGAAATTAAAAATGTCTAATCTACATGGCGTTACCCCAACTGGCGTAGAAAAATTCACGCATTTGCGTTACCGTAACTGGCGTTGAAAATTCTCGCATACGCATTGTATTCTGGTTGTTTACATTTAAACGGAAGCGAACTCGATTTAAATTATTTTTAGGTTAGTTGTATGCTTTTGTAATTAAATTGTATTTATGTTAGTTTAAGTTCATCGTTTTTTAAGTAATTTTTTAACCTGTTTTCGATCGATTATTTTAAACGATTCTGTTTATTTTCTTAATGTTTGATGCATTTAAAATTAAACATTGTTAATTAATATACCTGCTCAAAATGAATCTGAAAAAATTTTGTTGACAAATTCTTGAGATATTACATAAATTAAGAAGATTACGTTATGACTGAAGGCCTTTAAAATATTCTGAGTGAATTGAAATTTGAAGTTTTAAAATATTTTAATGAAGAAGCTATTAAAGTAGAAATTACATAAAGTAGTTAATTATTAAAATTTTAACGAGCATTAAGATTGGCGAACCGGCTGGTCGCCAAAGGCGGCTAGTAATAGATAGAATAATATATACTCTCCACATAAATTAATAGAGACAATTTCTGTCCCAAGGACACTAGATTTGACAACACGTCAAGCTAGTGGCTAGCACGAATGGCTAGCACGTCATGCTAGCCATTCTTCGTCGTAAAGGAACGCATTCGAATGAAGTTTGAAATGTCTATAATTATAAATTGTTGGGAGACGATAACATAACATACATTTATTACTTCACAATAAGCACGTTACAAGTATATAAGTAGTTTTATAAAATAACAACAATAAAAAGGTGATGCCACTCAAGCTCAAAGTAATTATACTACATTATTTGCTTGCTTGTCGCAATACAAACTATGTGCATGCTTTGTACATATTTGATTTGTTGAAATTTATTTTTACTAGTTAGCCATATAATACCTCCTCTTCTCTTTCTGTGAGCTATAGCATAATTCATTTGCATTTGGCATCGGAGCATCTTGAATGTAATAATGTAAAGAAATTTGAATGTGCCTTTTAAATTTGCTTGTAAAATGTCGTTAGTTCAGTTTTCTAGAGAAATAATAATAAAAAAAAACTGTCTTGTAAATGTCATACAATATTTAAACATTTATAAAAGGAACAACGGTTTTATTGCAAATATGCAAAAGGTCATTTATGCCCACAAATTATAAAATTAAAAAAAAATTGAGCTTTTTTATTTTGTAAAGCAAATATTGGATATGTGTTTGAATGCATAAAAGACGTTTTAAAAATTTATAAAATGTCTCATTATTTCGACTTTTAAAAGAATAGATAAAAAATACTTAGTTTCTTTCAGCCCATTACTTCCACGATTCTGGAGCATAAAAAATCGTTTGTGGCTTGAAAAAGTGAAAAAAAAAAATACATATTTGAAATCTGAGTTAAAAGAAATACAATTAAGAAATCTGCAATTTTTTTTGTTACATTTTTAGCATAATTTCCTATGAGATTTATGCATTACTAAAACAATAGAATTCTAATAAATGGAACGATTTATTGTTAGATAAAAATAGGAACATAAAATATCAATAAACAAACCGCACTTCAAAATTTGATGTCCGACAATGTTATTTTTCATCTTTTCAGTGGTAACAAAAAGAAAAAAAAAATCGTTAGTTTCAACAAAGTTATAAAAAAATAGATGGCTAAAGACTGGCTAAGTTAATACAATCGTTTTCATGCAAATTCACTTTTCTTTAAATACCAGTAAAAAATAAAAGTGGAAGTTGCAGTAATTTATTTTATCTTGTGTTTTCAGACGATTTCTTTTTCATAATGGTTTATTTATTTTACTGAAAAGTTTGGGAAAGGCCACGAAGTATTTAATTACTGGATATTTACCAAAAGACAGTTATATTGCTCTCTAGTTGAACCATAAAATAAAATAATTGCCATTCTTTGAAAATTAAAAATTCTTGTAAGATTTTGATTCGATAAGTATTAGCCACGTGTAAGTGTATAGTAATATTAGTCTGAGAGGAAAGTATTAAATTATAATTTATTAGAATGAATATTTTTGCATTAGAATTAAACTGTTTGTATTTGAAGATAAAAAAAAAATTATAAATAAGTTTTTTTACTTTCGCTCATATGAAGTATAAAAAGAAAAAAAAAATCGTCGAATGTTTGCAACTTTTTTTCGAACTTTTTAAAAGTTTTTCCTCTGTTATTTTACAGTTTTTATTTTAATATACGATATTCTTCATTTAAGCAAGATTTTAGAACTTGAATTTTATTTAAATATTCTAAAAAAACCAGACATGCCAATTGGAGTGAAATAGTGTGGAATTTCAAAATTAGGAAATTGTTTACTACAAACTATTAATGAAAAAAAATGCATGAGTAAAAAATGAAATAAATTAAAGAAAGTGATTAAAAAATAAAAGACAAATTAGTTGTTTTTTTCGTGTTTTATCTGTTTATATGGATTAAAAAAAACTGTTTCGGATATTAACCCATCGTATATACATGCTATTAGCTCGCAAATATTTCCATATTTATTTAATCTTTAGATCAAATTACAAATTCTATCAGGAACATTTATTGTAATTTCATTTTATATAAGGACAAAAATCAATATTTGCGTTTTCAGTTAATTGCTATATTTACTTCATAACAATGTTATTAAGTCAAAAAAATTATTATGTTAAGTCAGTACATGATCCTAATGAGCCATTCTGTGCTGGATGTTAAGAGATCATCCAAAACGGCGAAATATCCAGCAGTTGAAAAAGTGAAAGTTTGTTTGTTGTCTGTTTCTTATGGCACTTGCCACTGACAAGCACTTGCCACTGTTACGAAGACAGCGATTTAAGCCAGAGGGGGAGCGTCTCTTATTTTTAGAGTAGCGCCAACTAGGGCCAAGAGTACGACTTTGCCACTCATGCATCACTCATTCGCTTGCACAACCCCTTTTTACAGGAGGGCACATTCACTCATCTCACAGATAGAACAGGAAGAACAACCATGCCCAAACCGGGACTCGAACCCGGGACGCCCAGATCACGGGGTAGACGCGCTACCCCTATGCCAGGACGCCGGCGAAAAAGTGAAAGAAAGATTGTAACCGCATGAAAGCACAGAAACGAAGCTTTATCCATGCGAGTTCGCAAATTGTACAGACTAAGTCTATGGTAAAGGATACCGACGTGCTCTGATTGGTTTAAGCCTTGACATCTTTTTGGCAATGTTTTGCCAAAAAGATGCCATACCGAAATATATTTTTATAAAAATAAATAAAATGTGTGAATTTATCCCCCCTCTATTTTTTACGGTTTACATGTAATATTAATCTGGAACACATATGCAGCAGAAAAGATCAAATCCTGAAACGTAAATTCAAGAAATATAAAAATTACAATTTATTAAAAATATTTTTCGTGTGCGTTTCTTCTTAATATTATTTTGATATAACTAAAAAAATTAGCTACGAAATCACATATTCCATTAAATCTTACATATTTATCCGTTTTGGGCATTAAGTTATCATCTCCCTATATGTAGTTGATGGGAAAGTAACAAACGTTCAGCAACAAGTTTCAATGGCTGCATAAATTATCTAATAAAGGCACGAAAACCACAGAAAAATAAGAATTATTTAATTTCTTCATCATATGTTGAGTCATTACTTTCATGTAGCTTTTATACTTCTGTGCATAAACAACATTAGTTACTTGTATTACTAGTATTATTAGTAATATTTATTATTATTATTAATAATTAGTATTAGTAGTATTACTAGTAATATTTAGAGAAAACAATTACATTAATAAAAATTAGATCGTGTTGATATTCACTCGTATCTTCCATAAAACTAATGAAAGGTACAAGGTTTGAGCCAAATAAGCGAAAACTAGACTATTATGAGTGCAAAACATTGCCAAAACGATGCCAAGGCTTAAACCAATCAGAGCACGTCGGTATCCTTTGCCATAGACTTAGTCTGTACAATTTGTAAACTCGCTTTATCCGCGGCTCATTGAACACAAGTAGTGATTCCGACCATATTATTCATTTCAGATAAAATGCAACTGCATTGATTACTTTTCAAGTGATCTAGGATGATGAGGTGATCTAAGGATCTGTAGTTGATCTAGAGTGGAACGAGGAATGATTCTTTTTTTGGTTTCCATTATTATTTAGGTTCTCTTAAATTAAACTGATGATACTGTAGCGGACTAGCAACAACAAAATTTAAAAAGCTCTTTTTAATTCATTAACTGTTTCTTTGACAGTGTTGCTACTGGCGATAGGCGAGGATTGAACTCGCAACTTTTGGGTTCGTAGCCGAATAACAAGACCACTAGACAAAAGAAATTTCTCATGTCTCGTAGCTGTTATCTGGCTTATAAAGCGTCACCACATTATTCCCCCTTCAGTGCGTCGGAGGTGGGACGAACGATTTTTTGTCCTGTTTTTGCTGTTATTAGTGGTGATATATTGGCTGATTATTTATCAGCTTTTTTTTTTCTTTTTTCTGCTGATTATTTATCAGTTTCATTTTTTTTTCTTATTTAATTTATTTCTGGTAGAGGGCGCCACAACAGTTGTATGAAGGTTTACGTGTTTTGCGTCATCGGGTCACCAATGTTGCTACTGGCGATAGGCGAGGATCGAACTCGCAACCTTTGGGTTCGTAGCCGAGTAACAAGACCCCTAGACAAAAGAAATTTCTCATGTCTCGTAGCTGTTATCTGGCTTATAAAGCGTCACCACAACAGTATACATTGTTAACTCTATTATTATTTCTGCTTAAACATTAGCTTAACTGTGACTGTAATACAAAACGTTTTTACTTTCTCCAGCTCCGCTGTATTTTTCCTCTTTCTCTGTGGTATTTTTAAATGCTCAATGTTTTCCAGCAATTGATTAAAATAAATATTTTATTATATTTAAAACGATGGTAACACAATTTTCTTAAAAAAGTTTATTTCTTATTATGAAGTAAATTTTAAGCAGCTAACTTCTACATTTAATACCGAGATCATGATTAACTTAACTCTGTAGCGGTGACCTGGATGGGATACCTTGGATGTGAACCAGGCGGCCCGGGTTCCGTTCCCGGCCGATGCACCAACTGCTACTAAGAACTGCTATTTAAGCGATCTTAGTACAAGCTAAATGCGCTTAAACATTCTATTGTTGGTGTGGCGTGGAAATATGGAAAGGGAGGAGAGGATTAGATATTGTCCTAGTTAATTCTCCACAAAACAAAATTACCTATTCTGTCCTAAAATAGTTCTCGCCTTGGTTTTAAATAGGATGTAAATATAATTAATTAAACTACTTATTATTGTTATTTTTGACTTCTCTCTCTAATCCCAGTATTCCAATCAAACATAAAATAGAATGAGATATTTTGATAATGTTAGAATTTAATAGGGTTCTCTACTTTTCATTATTAAAGAAAATTCTAGTACCTCTCTTTAAAGTTTCTATGCCAACTTTCATAATCCATATCCAATTAATTCATTCCTTATACTAAAAAAAAAAAAAAAAAAAAAAAAAAAATGCCTGCGCTCTGGCCCAGGGGTAGCGCTTCTTCCCCGTAATCCAGGCATCCCGGGTTCGAGTCCTGGTTCGGGCGTGGTTGTTCTTTACTCTGTGTTCTATCTGTGAGCTGCGTGAATGTGCCTACCTGTAAAAACGGGTTGTGCAAGCGAGTGTGTGTGTACTATCTTCATATGAGCTAGAAGTCAGACATCTGCCATCGGGTGCTCAGGGGTCTTTACCCTCAGAAGCTACTGCGAAAAAACTTGGCTTAAAAATAGTCACACGACAACAACAATCAAAAATAATAAAACAAAGGCCTCCTTCACCCTAATGGGTGTTTATTAAACCACTGATCGAAATTATGTGTTATTTAAAGAGCATACTAAGTAAACAGATACTCAAAACATTTTCTAGTTATAAGGTTAAAAATAATTCAATACAAATACAAAATACGGAATAAGAATAAATTCATTTTTGCATGTCGTTTATTATTTTCCAGCCAAGACTATAAAAGAAACGATGCCCCTCTCCAAACAAATTTATATTAGCATTATCTGCAAATGCAGAGGCAATGACGTCTCTCATGTAGATTAAACTAAACTGGAATAAAAGATATATTTCTACCACTGCGAGATTTTATACCTCATAATTAAAAAACCCTAGAGAAGAAATTCCACCGAATTACCCGTTACAGTTATGAACATTTTCTTCTCGAAGTAAGAGAAAGAATTTCCAGCAGAGAAAGAATTCGACGTTAAGAGGAAGGACGGATGGATCAATAACGTCGCTCCTCCTCCTAGAAGATCCGGCAACAGGTCTAATTCCAACAGGTTGTTGTTAGAGTAGGAAGAAAATGCGATTTCAGAACATCTCGACCTCTTCCGCTGCTTTTATTTCACTCCAAGTACGCTTTTTGTGCCGAAATTCAAATAGGTTTAGTTCTCGAGTGTATCAAACATAAGGGGGTCGGTTCGTAGATGTAATTGAAGCAAATAAGAGTTGAAGTACCGTAAGTGCAGTTTTCGGAAGTAATTGTCTCCGAGTGCGTTCTCTTATTGCAGAATAAAATGGCAGGCGATGTTCGTGGTACTGGTACTTGGTGCTTTCAGTGGCGAGAATGGGAGGAAGAAGTTTTGATATTTTAGGAATAGCATTAAAGGGAACAATCCCTGTTGATTAATATTTAAATAAAGTTTTTACTTTAATCGTCCTTAAATTTCTTTTAATTTTCATAATCTAAATTTGGAAATGTTTTTATAGGAAATATTTTGATTAAATCTTGACCTTCAACAGAGAAAACTGATTTTTATATACTTTGCATTGATAAACTCGTTTCTTAACCATCCGATTAAGGCTTTCATGTTTTAACCAGTTCATCATGTTTTAATGTTTTAATCAATCTGCTCGTGGTTTCACGCGACTGGTTGATCATTATATGTATTTATTTTTTTAGTAATTTAAGGAAACATTGTACTATCCACACTAGATGTGGATAGTAGGATAGCTGTTGTCATCTGTTCTTACTTCCCAGCATTGCGGTGGAGTGAAAATCTTTGATTGTATTGTAATTTAAGTATTGCAAGGCTGTATGCTGATACCTGTAGCAAAGGAAATGGCTGTATTCTAATAGTACAAGCTCAATAAATTCGCAGGGATCTGATCTTCAGCGACCTGCAGCTCCTTCCATTCGCTTGGACAGTCTTATCCAAAAAAAATTGCTATCCACACTAGATAGGTCCAACTGCTGTCATCTGCTGCTTTTCCTCCTCAATGTTAAAGTGGAACGAAGGTCTTCTTTATATTTTGGTATTTCTCCTGTTGAGGGCAAAGGGTGTGAATTGATATTACAAGCTCAATAAACTTGTAGGTATCTGGAACAGTGGCTGATTATGGCAGCCATAGAGTCCTGACTAGGTGATTTCGGCTGGAGCTTCTTCCGTTCGCTTGGGCAGTCTTATCCTAGAAATAATTATCCACACTAGATAAGTCTAGGTGCTGTCATCTGCTCTTACTTCCGAAGATCTTTTATTGGATTGTAACTGAAGTACTGCTCCAGCTGAGGGCAATACTTATAGCACAAGCTCAATAAACTAGCTGGGATCTGGACAGTGGTTGATTATGGGTGCCGTAGTACCCTGACTTGGTGATTTCGTCTGGAGCTCCTTTTGCTCGGTTGTGGAGGCTTATCTTAGGAATTTTCGATGTGTTTGAGGGTCGATTCCTTTTTCTTCCATGGGTACAATTTACTACAGCTACGCCGTAGCATCTATTTGACTCTCTCGAATATAAAATGTATAATGAAAATTTCAACGTATCATTTTCAACCTTGCTTGGATTCCGGAAAAAAAAAGAAAATAATTATTTTTGGAATTACGCTTGTGAATATTATAAACATTAAAAATGGTTTTGGATAAGAAATTCACATTTGCTGTGAGCACTTAACTTAAGAGTAGACATTTTTTTCCCCTAATTTTCAGAATAATCTACCAAAAGGGTAACCTTCTATTTGCACACCTACGTACGCGCATGTCCACACGACTTCTTAACAAAATGAGATAAAGAAGTATTAATATAATTTTCTTGACATTTTAAAAAACGTGGGAGTGGTTTCTCCGAATCTTTCTCGCATATTCTCCAATAAAGAAGCCTAACCCATTCTCTTCTGCATGAAATTGTGGACCGCGAATATCTTGCATGGTATTAGGAAACAATAGCCATAAAATATAAATCTTTGGCTTGAATCTAGTATCGATCGCCAGAATATGTGCTTTGAAAATCTCTTTACCAATCGATAGGTACCGGAATTTGACACAAAAACTAAATTTGTAATGACAAGATTCAGTAATTTAAATCACTGCATTTAGGAGTTATTGGGTTTACATGCATGCTAAAGAACAGACCGATAGTCGGCATAGTGTACCGTCCTGGCATAGGGGTAGCGCATCTTCCCCGTGATCTGCGCGTCCTGGGTTCGAGTCCCGGTTAGGGCATGGTTGTTCTTCCGTTGTTCTATCTGTGAGATGTGTGAATGTGCCCTCCTGTAAAAAGGGGTTGTGCAAGCGAACGAGTGATGCGTGAGTGGCTAAGTCGTACTCTTGGTCCTAGTTGGCGCTACTAAAAAAAACAAGAGACGCTCCCCTATCGGCTTAAATCGCTGTCTTCGTAACATGGTAAGTGCCAAAAGAAACAACAACAGACCGATAGACGGACTATCAATCGTTTGATTGATTCGGTACAAAATGTGAAAAAGCATCTAGATTTTAGATGCTAAACCCTGTACAACAAATTTTATTTACTTACATCCTTTCATTTTGTATTTATCTATTTCACTTGAACATCTTTGTAGACAGGCTTCCTTTGAATGGAATTCATTTAAAATCTGACAGTAATCTGCAGATTTGATTTCAATTCCATAAAAGAAATTTCAGCCGTTCAGCTCAAAGCATTTTTGAGGTATCGTGTTCACAGACAAACATGTCACAACATGTCAAAAATGTGTTTTTCGTACTCTGAAGGATTGAATTCTGCAGATTTGTCAAACTGTCGAGTTCGAAGTTTTTGGCGATTAGGATATTTCATATAAGAGAAAGTAAAAATTGATTTCATAATGTTTCCAAATTATTTTTTACGCATATTTGGCATTTTTTTTTATTTGAAGTATTCTCTAGTGTAAATATTCTTTACCAGTGCTTTACACAAGAAAGTTTTTATTAATCACGGGGAAGTCTAATATTGTAAAGACTCAGCTAAATCGCCCTGAAACCCTGGTGACCACTGTGACGTCCCTTTTTCCCACACTCGACAATTAGCATTTCTGACCAGCTGTATCATCAAGGTGTAAAACTCCCACAGTATTAAGAGCCTACATGTTGCCAGAGGGGGAACCTCCTTTTAAGTATGGTCATCTGGCCAATTAGTGTGAGTCCAGATAAGGAACCACAGGTGCGTTTCCCAGGGAAATAAATCGTGTCTTTGAAAGGGGAGAGTGCAAACCCTCCAGATGTCAATCTTCATTTTTCCCATTGTGGAGGGTGGATCATCAACGGACATTCCCACGGTCGACCGGAGACTATTCAGGTTTGTTCTGAACGGTGATTGGGCATTAGGGAGCCCAAGTGTACCAATGTGGACATGAGAGGTGGAGTTTGAGAGAAAAATAAAATGCGAGATTTTTTGGAAGAAAGGAGAGAAGAGATGAGGAAAGGTCAGAGAAGCTTCGTGTGAATCGGACTTCTGAGTAAAATTCCACCCGAAGAAAATTCCCAAAGCTACGTAGCCTGACGCGCCAATAGCCTGTTAGCTGTGATTGTGAAGTTGTTTTCTCCGAAATTGTTCGAGGAACTATTCTTGTTTAATTTTCGTGTTGCAAATAACATCATTCATTTAACCTAGATGACAAAGAGTATTTTTGATGTAAATAAGGCCCTAAATAAAGAAAATTTTATATAAACGATACCCTTTATTTGATCGGACAGGATCAAGTCATTACAATATAAACATCCCAAATTTTATAATATCTAAAATGTTTATATTTGATTTTAAATTTAGTTCATTTTCATATTTTTCATTTTTATATTACTCAACTTCATTTTTAAAACATTATTTATAATAGTAGGTTGAAAATATTTGCTCATCGCTATATCCCACATGAGCTTTCAACTATGTTTAAACTTAATAATCATAAAAAAAAAATCGAAACTGTTAAAAAAACAAAATGTAAACAGTAGGAGCGTTCTACCCGAAATTTTCTCGCATACCCTCTAACCAATTGTTATGTAAGATAACATCTTACTTGATACTGCCGCACAATAGTTACGAAATATTAATATTTGGCGTGAATTTAGCATTTTTTAAAATTATTGTATGCTACTTGGCGAGTTATTTGGCGATTAATTCTTACATGCGATAATAATATCCAAAAAACAAATTTGTGTTTTGTAATTGTTTTTCCGAACCAAGTGAAACAAAATTTTGATCCAAAACTACACTTTTAATCACACATTTTCATACCAAATTTGATATATTTAAGTCATTACGTTTTTGAATTATAGCATTCACTTATTTCTGAAATTACACACTGGCAGACAGTCAAAACCTAGATGGATTTGTTTCCAAATCTGACAGATATCTACGCTATAGATGTTAACTCTGTGTACCGAATCTTATCTAGCTAGCTCTCTGTTTTTGTAGTTATCGTGTTATATCCGAATAGTCGGACAGAATGATTTCCTCTGCATGTATTTAACCTAAAATTTGATTAAAGAAAATCTGCAAAATTAGTGTAAAGACCGTATAATAAATTTCAATCGCTTAAGTTAAATCGCTTTAAAGGTATTGTTACGAACCTGTGATGCAGCTTTCCAGCATAGTTGGTTCCATAGGAGGTCCCAGAGCTTGGCGACGAATTTGGCGACTTTGGCGCCAAAATAGATTATACCCGAAACATCGAGAATTTTCCCGATCCGTCCAGTAGGAACCGAGTTACGCCTCGAACGTCAGTGATTGGTTGAGAGGCTTCTAGCTCCGCCTCCTGATGCCTATAAAAGGAAGTAGTCCTGACGCTGCCGAGCGGTGGTGAACCAGTGGTGAATTGAGTGGCGAACCAGTGGAGTCGGAGAGTAGTCGGAACCGACGTTAAAGAACTGGCCTTCCAGAGTAAGCGGAGTAGCGACGGAGTGAAGCTAGTGCTGAACTAAGCTGTGCGCTACTGTCTGCAGTAGAGTTTTGTATGCTGCACGTCTCGGCTGAAGATAATCGTCTTCTGTGCTGTATATAGTTGTCGTCTTTGTGCTGTCCTGTATGTCTTCGTGTAAATAAACGTCCTTGTTTTATTTTCTACTGCCGCCTGGTGATTGAGCGTTCTTCACACCATATAACCCCCACTATCCAAATGATCCCCGTGAAATTTCGCGACAGTATCTTTGTCACAGATAGATAGACGGACATTTTCCAAAAATGTGTTATTGGAACTCAGGGAAGCCTAAAATGTGGAGATTCGTCAAAATCTAGAGTCTGAATTTTTTGACGATTATTATACTTTCTCTGCACTACGTGTACGAGAAAGTGAAAAATTATTAAAAATAGTAACATATAGTAAATCTACGAATTGTTTGTAAATTTTGTATGGAAAATATACAATCGCCCAATATGTTTGTTTATAGAAATGTCTAATGACAGCTGATTATCAATCAACTACTGGTTCTTATTGATTTTTTCTTTCTACTCATTTCATGACTACGTTTTCAGACTTACATAATATATTTTAATTTAATATTGTGGAAACAAAATTTAAATAATTTTAACTATTTTTTCATTATTTATAATTTTACATTTACTGAGATCACATTCACGTACTTCCAAATGAATTTCACATATGTCAGACGCACTCTGCAGGGACCTAATTCATGTTTCTCTACTTACCCTTGTAACATTCCCCGTTTCTCAGTACTGATAAGACATTTACAGCTAGCTGTGTTACTTACTAAACTCCTCCAGATAGCCAGATGGTGGATCTTTTCACCTGGGTGGTCTCGCATCTGTTCATTAGGGACTCAGTGAAAGACCACATGTGCGAATTCCTCGCCCAAGAGATATTGATAGTACCTTCAAAGAGAAAAGGGTGTCCAAACATCTGGATGCTAAATTTTTCTCGTTGTGAAAGGACTATGATAACTCCGTGTTCCAGAATAGTCTGTTATGAAAGGTGCACCACTAAAAGGACTTTCCCACGACAACTGGCGCCGCTGAGGGAACATATTGCTGAACCCCGATTGACCGAAAGAGAGCTCAAATGACCAATGTAAATTAAGAGGCGGAGATTGTCGCCAAAATAAAGTGCGGAGATTTTTTTTTAGGGAGAGGAGAAGAAACGAATTGCAGGCAGACTGTTGGACTACGCCCACGAGTTCGGAGTCCGAGAATTACCCCTGGGGAGGTCGTGTTGACCAACAACCTGTTAGTTCCCTGTGGTGCTGTTTCTCCCTATTGATGTAGAACTGAGTTTCAAGATAAACCTTCGACTTCGACTGTTGTGTCTCCTACTACAGATGTAAATAACTATTTATTTAACCAAATTTAGAACAAGTTGTTCTTTTGTATATATAGGGCTGTAAAATAAAAAATTGTCTGGAAATTCTGCTTCGTTATTTGATCAGTCTAGATCAAGACATTACACCGCCTCACTAGAAATACGCGTACCACAGTTTGAAAATCTCTAATTCATCATCTTGAAAACACCATTAAAAGTTTAGAAATATATGCAAATCGACCATTCGAATAATATTTAACTCTTAATTACTCAGCCTAAATTCCATTGCGCCCATCTCTAATTAGAACGGATAATCTGGTCTGTTTTTAATTAGTCAGGATGATACATTTTTTATCAGATAAAGTAGCATAGTTACTGATATTCAAAACACAGAATCGTATCGCATTTTCTCCATTCCTTTCTGAATTCAAATCATAAACAGTTCGTATTTTTCTTTTGCAACTGAAATGGTGGAATTTTTCTTTAGATTCTTTGATTTGAAGTCAGGATCATCTAGATAAAAAATGCTGTTAGAATCGGAATTCTTAAAAGTTGATGACAGACTCAATCAGTTCTCATATATCGATCTGTTTGATGACAGAGATCCTTTACAGCAACACGTAACATGGGGAATAAGATAAGCCGTCAAAAGATTCGAAACAAACGCGATTGTGCTTAGATAACTTCAAATGGAAAAAAGAAATTAAGAAAGTGAAGAAAGAGTAATTTGATGCTGAATTTTTATTAGAAACTATTTTAAAAATATCTTCTTGAGTTTTTTTTTTATCATGAAATTATGTCTCGATCATTTCTAATATATCGATTTATCTGATGGCAGAGATCCTTTACAGCAACTTTTATCATGGGGAATAAGGTAAAGCTTCAAAAGATTCGAAGCAAACAAGATTGTGCTTAGATAACTTTAAATGGAAAAAATAAATGATGAATGCGAAGAAAAATTAATTTGATGCTGAATTTTTATTAGAAACTATTTAAAAAATATCTTCGCGAGTTTTTCTTTTCTTTCTTTTTTTTTTTGTCATGAAATTATGTTGCAAAACCTTTTGGGCAAATCAATTTATATTATGATCTTTAAAAAAAATATCACGTGATTCGAATTCACAGTCATTTGGTAGTTGAAATATGTTTTCAAATTGCTGTTTTCTCTTTGGGTTATCGATTTCTGCTTCGATAAAATTTGAAGTGAAGATTCCA
Source organism: Argiope bruennichi (assembly GCF_947563725.1). Classification (NCBI taxonomy): domain Eukaryota; kingdom Metazoa; phylum Arthropoda; class Arachnida; order Araneae; family Araneidae; genus Argiope; species Argiope bruennichi. Next base: position 42,219,488 of record NC_079160.1, read on the forward strand.
TTTTACTCTAATTTAAATTTTATTCGTAAACGTATCAAAATCTGTTTTTTCATTTTAATATATAATTTCTTATATTAAGTAATGGAACCCATTCATATGCATTCATTTCACGAAAATAACAATAAAATGAATTGGATCGGTGTTGTATTAAATCTTGTATATATTCCAATTTCGTTCAAAAAAATTCACAAAATATTTTTGATAGTCAATTGAAATAAGTGAATAAATAATGATAGTTTACACCTATTTTTAAAGCTCTAAAATTTTTGATAGCAAATTAGAAAATTAAGATACATTGTTTTATTTCGGCGATGTAAGAAGAAAAACAACTAACCCTCCCGCTGTTTCCATCTCGTATGGCTTGAACCGGAGGGTTTCAGGTTCGTGACCCGATTCCACCGAAGAACCGTCGTGTAAGGGGGTCTGTTGCACTTTAAATCCGTCATGACTAAACGTCCTCCCGCTGGTGTGGTGGGAAGAGTAGGGTGTCAGCTCAGGTGTCGCCCTCGTCATCTGACCGTGGTTCAAAATTACGAGGTCCGTCCCAAAATAGCCCTAGTGTTGCTTCAAACGGGACGTTAATATAACCAAACCAAACCAATTTAGTATGACTTAAAGCTGAAGTTTGCTTGTAACTTCAACTGATAATACAACTAATGAGCTTTTTTAAAAAACACAATGGCGCATGCTAACGAAAAATAGGGCAAAACGTTTGGCATCAAAGCTTTATAAAAAAAATTTCGTTTGTTTGACTAGTTGAATTATGTTCACAAAGGAAGGCAAAATTCCAATAATGTGTTTTTCGCTCTCAAAGATATTCAAAATGTGAAAATTTATGAAAATCTTATAATTAGATAATACTTTGTTAGAACAGAAGTCAACCTGTAAAGCAGACTACAGCTTTTTTCGACTATCTGTTCCATGTTATTATTTGCACATTATAATTAGAGTAATTTTTATAAATTTGAATTGGCAAATAGCAGACGATTGACGACAAGAAGTTTTCCTCATAACTCTCTTGTGATTGATAATGGAAAGGTTCTTGTTTCATCGCAACGAATAGCTTCTGCATGGAAAGAATTTCGATTTATGTAATTACTTAAAAATTGACATATGTACTTAATTATTATTACTTAAATTATAACTATTATAGATTATTACTTATAGTAGTATTACTTATTAGTATTATTACATATAGTTAGTATTATTGCTTAAAACTTATAAAAATGAACTTTTCTTTTTTTTTTCTTTTTATGGCTGAAAATTTATTTTAATTTATAATTTCTAAAAACTGCTGTTGCAGAAAATCTTTCACTGCAGAAATTGCTTATTATTATGAAGAAATGAATCATCCTCTTTGAAAATTTTTTCTATTTTTAATAGTAAGTGAGTGAAGAGGAAATAAAAATTCCATCCTTCATTATTTATATCTTCCTTTGAATAGGATGATCTATCCACAAATTCGGGTAATATTTTCATTCTCTTTACAACTTACTTGGCAGTTCAATCGTATCACAGTTGCTCTAAGTATCATTTTCACAAAAAAAAATTAGGATATATTACTGGTAAGTGCTCTCTAGTAGTTCCACGATGAGCTGTTTACATTAATTTTATGTTAATTTCTGCTTACCTAATTGCGTTCTATAGCCTCATAATGTAATTTCTACGAATTTTGAAACACTCTGCATATGCTATGTATAAGAGAAAGTGAAAGGAAGTGAAATTATATAAAGTGAATGTGTACGTAGCAAAACGGGAGAGCAATGGGGTATACATAGACCGAACTTTTCAAAATGATCTGAGCCTTGATTAAAGGGAAAATAAGGAGCAATGTAAGACGAAAAAGAAATCCACACTGCCCCACCCTTATAAAGCAGAAGAGAAGTTATTTATTTATATATATACAAATAAAAAATAAAACAATTATATTAAACAAAATTGCGCCATATAATGGGAGAGAAACAAATCACTTTAATCTTCTACAGAATGGAAAGAATATTATAGAAATAATTAGATTCTTTTGACAATATTGGTTTTAGTCATGAAATTATTTACAACAACATCAATATTGTGTGAAAATCATTTACGTCAAAACCCATACATTGCGTGCATTTGATATATCAACTGAAACCAATAGTGAGATATGACAGATTTTGACTATATATAACGCATCACATCACATAGATGATAGTACTTTGCACCAATGAATGTTTTGACATTTTGATACTAAAATATATTATAAAAATTGACAATATATTTGACATTTTTAAATTGTTTCATGCGTGACATATATAATAAAAATAACCCCATTGAATTGATGTCTGCAAATGTATTGAATATTATCAGAATATAATCTCGTATACCAGTTTTTGCAAATCCTGTTTGCTGTCTTTGTTCTGAAAAATATTTTTGAACTTATATTATCGCATATAATAGACGAAGTTGGGAAAATTGTTTTTCCTCACATCACTGGTAGATAGATGTATGATCAAATATCTAAAAATTTTTTTTGTCGAATCTTGCGAAGCCATATATTTCATAGAACAATTTTAAAGAAAAAAGTTGTAAAACTTGTTGTTCAGGAGTGTAGTTATTGAATTTGAAACCTGGATTGGAAACAGGAGAGAAATTTTTTTCAATTTGAAATTGCATCACAACCAAAAGAATCCCTTGTTCCCTCGATTTTCTCGTATATTTATATAATATTGAGGATCTTTTGTTTACTTTTTTGTATAGAAATGAGAACACAGCGTACGTTTTGTATATTTTCACGTCTACAGATTTGATTCAAAATTCTCAATTGTCCGTGTCGAGATGATGTTCCAGATTTCATCGCAATTGATTTTCGTATTTTTATTTTCTTTTATATGAAGTGCACAAAGATAAAGCATTGTAATCGTCAAAAAAAAAAAAAAAAAAAAAAAATCAAACTGGAGAATTTGATGGATCTTCAGTTTTTATACCTCCTTGAAGCAGAAAAACACATTTTGGGAATCATGTCTGTCTGACAACGATATCTCAAAAAATGTTTTGAACTAAAACATTTTAATATGAAATTGGATGAAATAGGTATATGGACTTCGCAACACATACGTAGATTTTATCAGATTTTGAATGGAATCCTTTCACGCGCACGCACACACACACATAAAATATTTAAAAACTATGGATGTTTTTTTAAAAATTATAACATAACATAATGTGTTATTTTAAAGATTCAACTCTCATGCGTTTTGCCTGTAAATTGAGTGATATTCGTTACATGTAAAATGAAACCCCACATTGACTACTTCGATCCGCTTGGCGACACACGGATAAAAATCTAATTGACTGAACCACCGCGACAGTATTAGCGAGAACTGAGGTTGAGTCCTAAGGGCTATCAACGCCCATGGTACACCCCTTCCCGTGGGAAGCTCATTCCATTATTGGTTGGGGGTTATCAACTCCACGCCACTTCTGTAACCATTCGGGTATTGAGAACTACCATTCCGGAAGTTTTTTATCCTCATCTCTGCGGTGTCCCCTAGTAGGATACATCTGGAAAGAAATGTTTAAATATTTTGTACAAAATTTTGATAGACTTATATTTTGTAGGAGAAAATCATATTGCCAATTTTAATAATCTAGAGAGTCGCAATTTTGAATATGCGTAGTAAAATGTGCATTGTAAAAAGACAGACAGATTGACGGATTCACTATGAACTGCTGTGGATTGGATTTTTTTTTCTTTTGGGCATCAAATTACATTCTTCTAACTAATTCCGCTTCTGAATTATCGTTTTCATAGACTTTTTTTTTGTCGTGTAACTATTTAAGCCAAATTTCTTGCGCAGTAGCTTCTGAGGGTAAAGACCCCCTGAGCACCCTAGGGCAGAAGTCTTCTAGCTCAAATGAAGATAGTACACACACACACTCGCTTGCACAACCCCTTTTTACAGGGGGGGGGGGGGGGCTCATTCCCGCAATTTACAGAGAGAACACAAGGAAGCGAACAACCATGCCCGAACCGGGACTCGAACCCAGGACCACCAGGTCACGGGGAAGATGCGCTACCCCTATGCCAGGTCGCCGGCTTCATAGACAAATCGAATGGCAGATATAATTCAAGAACGACTATTTTGGAATTTTGAAAGGGGTCGAGAATCCTCAAAATCCAGAATAATTTAATCGATTTCTGGGAATGTGTTTATAATCATTTATTAACGTAATGAACTAATTACGGGAATTCAAAAAATCTTTAAGTATAAAATTTAAAACAAATGCAGTTATTATCATTCCTATCCAATGTATTTTAAACATATATCACTAATTCTACTTTGAGATGATACGTTTAAAATAAATGTGGAAAAATAACTATACAAGATCTCATACTGTGAATATCTACATATCGAAAATATAATAATTTAATATTAAATATAATCCCAATTTTTATTCAAAATAAAATAGGAAAACATCGTATTAAACGAAAACACTTCCAATTACCTGATGTGATTGAACAGAAATCTTTGAAATTTCAGTGAAAGAAATTTAATGGAAAATAAACAACTTAATTATTTTTTTCTGCGTTAAAAGAGAAACATCAAGAATCGAACAGTCTATTAGTAATTATTTTTTTCAGATAATGCCTTTAAGATAGATTTTGAAAGATAATTTCAAGAGAATATATACAAAAACAAAAAATAATAATAATGTTGCAAGTTTGTAATATTTTTCCCCGTGCTCTTGTTTATCTCTTGATAAACAAGAGATTGTTACATATTTTGTAATGATTGTTGCGTAGATACTGAGTCAATGACTCCCGGCCTTGGCGACTAATTTGATGATTTTGGCGATAGAAATGAAGAATGCTGAATATTTGAAAATATTGACAATTCCAGTGTTCCAGACCCGAGTTCCAGTGTTTCTTCTAAAATACTAGGGATCCTATCATGGGAACTATAAAAAGCGGAAGCGCACAGACGAGAGTAGTCGATTCGGGAATAATGAGTAGTTGAACGAAAACTCACTTAGGAGTATAAATCTCCTTCCTGAATGTTTGGTGTTATTGCGGTTATTTAATAGCGATTTGTCGCTTACGTGCTGATGTTCTCTGCAACTGCTGGTCTTGTGTTTTTCTACTGTGTGTTAGTACTGTGTTAAGGAGACGTTATCCCTTATTGAGTCTATTGGAACTTTTCATTGTACAATCATTAGATAGATTTTTCCTGTAACAATCATTATTAAACATAGTCCTAAGCGTCATTATTAAATACAGTACCTTCTTAAAATAAAATGAAGAAACAGTATATGACTAAAATATAAATAAATAATCTATGGTTTCTTTAATAAAAAACTTTAGTTAATAATTCAATGAATCGAACATTCAAAACAAATACCACCCGAAAATTATTTAGCACAGAAAAATGTTTGACGTTATCGAAAAAAAAAAAATCTTAATTTTACCTAATTACTTGGCTTTAAAATATTTCATTGCATGCCTATAAGTCTAGAAATTTTATTTTTACCAATACATCGTTTCTTCCCAACATTTTCCCATTTAATTCTCGATTTAAAACTACCAACACTGAGGCTTAATATTTGAATTTTCAAATTTATTTTCTCATCTGCTGTTACGAATAAATTGCTATTTAAAGATATGTTGTGTTTATTCGTAATGATGAAAATTTATGCAAAATAAAAGGTATATCTGAAAACGCTGACAGCATATTACTAAGAGCTTTTCTTCTTCTTCTTTTTTTCAAATTAAGTTCAGCTGATCCATTTTATTAACTATGATACTGTTTCTTTAGAATGTTTCGTTTCTTATCTCTAGAGAGATTTCTAGTTCTTCGCGAACAAAATGACTACGGAGTAAAAATATTTTTGTCGTCGCTTTATCATAAAATCCTTGGCACATAAAATGTGAAAAATTTACTCTCTCTTTTTTTTTGCAATCTTTCAGCGACAGATAAAGAAAAACAAAATAGCGAGCAAATAAACAGTTCTTTTTCTTTTGCATTGCTCTCTTCGGAGAAATTTATATTGCATTTCTATATTTGGCAACAAGAATCAAAAGAAATAGAGAAAGAACAAACTTTCAAATTATTTTCATAGATCATTTGAGAATTAAATTTTTTCTTTGATTCTTGAAAACAGCAACTAGGAGTTCTTAAAATATTTTTTGTAAATTATAATTATTCAAATGTTCTTCGGTCTTATTTAATATTGAGTAACTATAATGGTAATTAGAGCTTTAAATAAAATGATTGAAAGCGTTTAAACAAGAATTCGAAAAGAAAATTGTTTGATGGCAATTATTTTAAACCAGACTATTCTTATTGAAAAAATTAACTAGAAGAGTTGTAATTAAGTTTAATATATATGAAAGCTGTAATTAGATGCAATTAAATTTAGACTAATATTTCTCAATTAAATCGCAAAATAAATTTGTTTTATCAAATCCAAATGATAAAGAATTTACTAACCAGTAAACGATTTCCTAAAATAAACATAAATATAGTTAATTATTCCCTATAAACAGAATTATCTTAATTATAATATATTTACTTAATGTAGAAAATGGCAATAAAAGAATATTTGAAAGATTTAATATTTTAAGAAAGGAAATTTCCATCTAAAAATAATTACACATGTTGACGCTCAGTAGATAATGGTTTTGTAATTTTTGAATCCATTGCACGTCCTGTTCTTGCGATATTATTACATGCCATGCTTAAAGCGAAGTCAGCTATAATATGACATAATCATTGTCATGTAACTTTAACGATATTATATTATTTCCATTATACTTATTTATTATTTCATTATTAATGAATTAATAGTTATTATAATTCATTATAAATGATTTCATTATATTATTTTTTGGCTTCTTTGCTTTCTAAAATACCGTAGAGAATGTATAGTAGCTATAAAATATTTGGTATTTGAGATTTAGTTCAGACCTCCAGCAAAAATTAAAATATCATTTATTGGAATAAATATCTATGTGCCTGTAGTACATACTTTTATATATACCAGAATATATGAATATGAAAATTCTAAAATGTAATCTATTAGATAATGAAACGTGGTAGGCCATATTTGTACCAGAATTGCAATATGTGCATCAAATTTAGAATCAAATTATTCAACAAATAATACTAGGTATTTAAATTTTCGAACATATCATCCAAGCGCTTTCCACACGAGTTCTGAAATTGAATTAATAAAATTGGAAGCATAGCGTTCGATCTAGAAAAAGTGTGGACTTCCACAGTTTAAAAACGTCCTGTTTTTAAAGCAACACTATGGCTATTTTGGAACGGACCTCGTAATTCTGAACCGCAATCAGTTGACGAAGACGAAACCTCAGCTGCCCTCTCCCTCCAAATTCCTACACCACACTAAGGAGAGGACGTTTAGCCTCCACGGATTGCAAATGAACCAGACCCGCTTACACGACGGATTTTCGGTGGAATCGGGTGTCGAGTCTTAAACCCTCCGATTTCGAAGCCAAGACCTTACCAATTGGCCATTGCACCTCGGATTTACCGTTTGAAGGAAAGGTGGATGAATATATGATATTGTATTGAATCACGTGGTTTGCCCGTTTTAAGTATTTTTCAGTATTTTTTTTTCGCTTGTAGAACTGAAAATAATGACATTAGTTTGGAACAACATTAAGTTATCAGATTTGGCTTCACTCTTAACGTCAGTATGGCAAAACTTTTTGCAATGTTTCAGCAGAAATATAAAGGCAAAGCTTTGTCGAGGGCTCAGGTTGTTAGGTACTTTAAGGTATGTTCAGAAAAAAGGGAGGAAAAAAAAAAAGAAATTAATAGAAAAAGAACCCCACATCAAAAACACCTGAGACTTCAAAAATTGGCAAAATTGGAGTCAAAACCCAAATTATTTTATGTTTTGCTTGTTTCTTGATAATAAAAATGATCGTTCAGTAGCTGAATTTGAATCACACCACCGTTCATTATAGTTTGAATAACAAATTGGAGATAAAGGAAATCTTTGAGAAAACTGTTTCCAACCAGAGTGCTCGGTTACCTCAAAACGTTCTCTTATAATCTATACTAATAATAAAGATTAATGTGTCCGCTGTCTATAGGCCAGATCGTTTGAGCTAGGGATATCAATTTTGGCACATATGTGCCTTCTACGGCGGAAAAGTGCACCTCAAAGCGGTTTTTTGATATTTTGATTATAAGTTTAATTAATTAAAAATCAAACAAAATTTTGGCGTTTCCCCGGAATAAATTCAAAATACGATTGCGCAAAAATAAATTTTACGCTATTTCAAATTAAAAAAAAAATTCTTTTTAATGACACAAGTTTAAACAGTTATGCAAATTTTTGTTGAAGTTTGGTAATTTTTAAAGAATATTTTTTGTGTGCCTAATTTCCAATAATAGATTACATTATTGCCTTGGAATTCAAATCATTTTCCACTGTCTCATCAGCTATCTGATTGTGCGATTTTTTTTTTCGTTTAAAGTTAAAGACGAATTTTGTTTAATATTTGTGTAGTTTAAGACATATATAAAAATAAAGTGAAGTTACAATACTTCTAAATTTAGAAGCTGCATGAACCGGATATTTGAGTTTTTAACAATGCTATGATATTATGGGACTCCATTTAAAAGGATCCTTTAACCCTTTCTAGGGCCGTGGGAAGTATGCTTCCCACCAAATTTATCAATCTTTGTATGAATTTATGTAGCTTGGCATAAGTTCTGACACATTTTTTTAGAAAGACAGAAACTTAGATGCTTCAGTTCTTTAACTCACACAAAATGATGTGTCTTGATTTGTTACTTAATTATTAATTAACCAAATTAATTAATGAATCAAATTAAATTTATCTAATAAGCTAAATGAATCCCTTTTTTTATTCTGATTTCAAGCCTAAAAATATTTTAACATAATATGACTAGAAAAAAATGGCCCTTTAAAGGGTTAAATAATACAGAGAGTAAGAAAGACAAAATGTCTTTAGCGTCAAGCAATTTGCAGAATCATGGACATGAAGTTATATCTAAACAAATGATCTGAAAATAAACATAACCAATATTTCTGACGAGCCAGCTAGTCGTCTGAGGCGACTTCCTAATAAAGGTAAAAGGGTTCCTAGAAAAGGGAAAGTAATCCTTTTCATGAAAATTATATTATTATTATTCATTGCTTAATCTTATTTCTTGTGAATGACATGAGCACTCAGAATTTTATTACTTTTGAAATCGAAAACCAGGGCTATTCGAAATGATGATGACACAAAGGGGTTGGTTGTCCTCCTACCTTTTCCGCGCATCCCGTGGAATGACACAATCACACTTGACCATTTTGTGCTTTATAATAAAAAGAAAGTTACTTATTATTTTGGGCGCTACCTTTTCAACAGGTTGAAATAAAAATTTAACACAAAGCTACAATTTAAATAAAAAAAAAATCACATGATAAATTTAATTCGTCGTAATTTTGAGTTTTTGTGGTTACAAATGCTATAATATACAATTCAAGAGGCATTCAATCTGTTGACGGTTTGATTCAAATATAAGGTAAAGATCTACTTTGCAGCAAAATGTATAAATCGAATTGTTTTGATGATTATAATACATTCTCCATTTATATTTTGTATAAAAGAAAATGAAAACGTTCCTCAGGACCAAAAAACTTTACTTGCCAGGAGAAAAGTAAAGACATTTCAGTGTCACCCCAACTTCTTTGTCTCCCCGACTTTAATCCATGTGATATTTTTCTATTACCGAGATCGAAAATTCATAGGATGTCATTTTGGGAATCTGGAAAACATTAAAACGAACGTAATAGGCTTAAATATCGATGCCAACTTCAGTATCAGAGATCCAACATTGACCTGAAGAGAGGGAAAAAATAATCTTTTACGCTGTGTGGCTCCGTGGGCCAATAATTTTGAAAGATACAACGTGATTTTATGATTATACTTGAATAAATATTATATGAAATTCGATTTCATTGCTTTATATAATATTTATCATTACTTTATATTACATATCTCATTATCTTATTTATACTTATATATTAATTTATTATGCCAAATTCATTTTATATATTACTTTATATTTAATAATACCTTTGAAGTAAACTATGCAAGATTGTAATTGAATAAAAATTATTAAAAAATCAATTTTATTGCTTTGTTTACATATTTCATCATTTTATTTACAAATATCTCATTACTTTATAAATAAATTTTATATATGAGAAAAAACATTCCCGCTGTTTCATATCCTTCAAAAAATAAAAACGATTTCATTTTTTGGACTTGATATTCATTAAATACGAAAAATAAGCTGCATTCAATATTTAGCTTTTTTGAAAAAAGAAAGCAAAACAAATATGTTGTTTCGAAAATAATAATTTAAATATTTGTTTCGACTGCACGATTTTTTTAAATTTATGTTTATAAGATGGAAAGTAATATTTTCATGTTTTTGCAAAAGATCGTTTGCTTCTATTCATTATATTTCTTATGTTTGGGTAAAATAAAATTTATATTTGCGATTGCAAAATAAATGCAATTTATTCTCAGTTCCTTGTTTTTTCTTTTTAGAAACCCTTGTTTCTTGATATTCGTAGTTAATTGCATGGGTTGCAACTGCATAGCTAATTCTATGTTGTTATTGAAAATTTCGAAACTCGGAAGAACCTCCGATTTTATTTTAAAACGTTTGTTTTAGTATTTGAAAAATTTATTTTTGTGTGAGAATAATAAAATAAATTTTTATTGAATTACAGGTTGATTGCTATATCATGCGGTAGCAATTGCACAGAATTCATTTTTAAAATAATGAAAATAATACTTTATGCATTAACTTTCAATACAACTAAGATTTTTTATATTATGTACTTCTAATAAAAATTCTATATCGTATCTTGAGACGAAACTTTGTCTTTTAGTGTTTTTAAAAACCAAATATCTTCAGCTTTTTAATTACTTTTGTATTTTTTAAAAAGAATTAACGTTGAATGCATTCAACTTTTTAATTACCAGTGAGAGATTTTTTTTTATATATTTTCATTATAGATTATGTTCGGCTATTCAATTTTTACTGTTCTTAGGATTGATTGTATTAATCGTTTATATTCATATCGCCTTTTCTCATTTTTAAGATTAAATGACAGATTTTTAATATTTTTAGAATTCAAACTTTATAATTTCTTAATTTTTATTGTGTTTTTTGAAAAATATTTTTGAACTGATAGCATATGCATACAAAATACTTAATATTAGTTATAAAATTTTTATTAAAGTTCTTAAAGTTTTCAATTTTTATTATTTTATAATGCGTTTAATAAATGTAGTATATTTTATATACCGTAATTTTTCTTTTAATAAATGACTTTTCAATTTCGAAAGGATATACCAAGTAAGAAGGCATTTCACCTTTTACATCTTTAATAATATTGTCACGTAGGTACTTTAGTGTGGAACTCAATTTCACACACAAGAAGTAGATCTAAACCAATTTATTAACTCAACTCCGAACTGAGAACACAGTGACTGACAGATCTTCTGCTTTTATATTAGCAGGAAAAGTTCCAGAATACTTTTCTGGAGACAGTAAGAAAAGCCCAGAACACTTAACTGGTACACTAAAGAAAGATCCAGAATCTTCTGGAACATGAAATAAAGGAAAACATAAAATCAAGGAATTAAATATTTACACAAACTGCGAATCGCATTGTCTCTAGCGGGATTCGAACTTCCGATCTCTTGATAATGAGATCAGTACTATGACAATTCGGCCATGGAGAGTCGACAACCTCTTTTCAATGCTGCAATATGTACCTGGTTCATGTACACAATGGATTTCCAATAAAATCGAGCACTGAATCTGCAATTTGCTAGTTCCAAAGAAAGAGGTCTTACTTTCAGTTCAATACAGAAATTGAGAACATATCATGAAAAAAATATTACAGACGCATTATAGAAGATATATTATATATTTATAAATCCTAAATATATCTCTTCAATAATGTTGAAATTGATTTCAAATTATATATAGATGATTCTAAAAATATCTAATCTATATATATACGTTCTTAGGATTTGCTTTATGAAAATTCCTAATAAGAAAGATTACTTTTAAAATAAGAAACAATTAAGGCAAGATGTTTTTGGACTAAGCAGTAATTTAGTAACGTTTATAAGTAATCGTATGCGTATCTTATGATTTCAACTTATTTTTAGAAAGATTCTTTTGTTAATTAGACTTCGTAGAATAAGTATTTTCTTTCCTCTATTTCAGATTTTTCCCGAAATAAAACTGTTATTAGACTTTAATCTTCAGACAATCTTCAATCATTTCACTTAACTTCAATCACTAAATTAAAGAGAATCAGAAGGGAAAGTATTGCGTAGATTTTTTTGACCGAAATAGAAATAAAAATCATATCTAAAATCTCATATCTAAAAACCAAACCAACTTTGTTCTTCACCATCTTATTTCCTTAGTTTTTAAGTTAAGCAAAAAATCTTTCATCAGAATCGTTTCTCTAAAACACAACTAGCCGACGTCGGAGATCAGCAATTTGCCAACAACAAAAATAATAGCATTATTTTAGTCCATCCATTTTTTAAAAAAATGAAATACATCTTGAAAGTACTACTTTAAATTATACTTCCCAAATAAAATTCGTCAGCAATTCATTTTTTTTCTTTGATCACATGATTTTCCACTAAAAATATTAAAATAATGATTTTTTTATTAGAATTCTTTCCAATACTTCATTATTTCAACTAAAAAAATCGTTTTCATTTCAAATTGTTTTCATATTTAAATATTCCCGTTCTTATGTTCATTGCATATGTCTTATTTCAAGCAATAATGTATTCGATCAAAAAAAGCATTAAGAAATTTCTTATTCTATTTAAATGTTGTAAAAATATTAAAATAAACAGTGCAATTCACTTATAAAGTATTTTTATACATTAGATGTATTTAGAAAGCGAATATGGTTTATTTATTATAAATATTATATTAAAATTTTCAATTTTTAAAAATCAAATTATAATTACCAATTTTTAAATCCCTCACTGTTGATTTACTTATAGTTTATTACTTATTGAACCGTTAAATATTAAAAATTATACCTGAAAGATGAGTTTTGATTTTAAAATAATTTTTGCATTTCATATTTATTTCTAGATATAATTATTTTTCATCCAATTTTTTAAGGTAAATAAATATTTATTACAATTTAAAAAATAAAATTATAATCATAGAATTATAATTATAACACTAATAAATTTACATATTATTTTATTATTTTAAAGTGAATAATTTTTTTTGAATCAGTCATATTCCAGTTTACCATATTTTATTGAAATTTTTTTTATGTATTTCTTGCTAAACTCAAATCTTTAATAAACGTTTTTGAGTTAATTTAATTTTTATTGGGGTCCTAAATTCTAATTTGGCTGAGATGTAATACATCAACTAGCATTAATTAGAAACACTAGTGATGAAAGCAGATTTTCAATTGTATACTAGAGTTTCTTATTTAGAATTTTGATAAATCAAATTTTATATTATTTTCATCGGTTTCGAATTATTTAAACTGTATTGTTCCCGAATAAATCAACATGAAAAAACGTCAAGTTAAATTAGATTTTTTACGGTATTAATTTCTCTTGTTTTTCTCATTGTGATTTTCTTTGATATATCAAATTTTTATCAGGATTCCGTAAGTATCAAATTTGGTAAGCTCCGATGTACCAGACTAAATTAGCTAGAAATTAGATGGATTAAAATTTTTTTTTCTGTTTTCAATTTTCCAGTTTTACTTAATAAGCTAAATTTGTAATACAAATTTTTTGATATATTGAATTTTTACTTTTATTCCATTAGTTTTGTACAAGCCAAACAAAAACATATCAGATTAAATAAATTAGGAACACAGTGGATTAAAGCAAATTTCTTGCTATGTTTATTTTCTCAGTTTAACGTATTATAAATCTTTTGATATATCAAATTTTTATTACGGTGCTATCAGCTTTGAATTAGTTAAACTCAGATATACTGGAAATAATTAAAAAATAATTTAATTCTAGTGTTTTAAAAAAAGGTGATTAAAGTAAATTTATTTCTCTATTCATTTTTTTTAAAAATTTTTTTAATTCGAATTTTTTGATAAATCCGATATTTAATGTTTGTCAGATTCGAATTTTGTGAGTTTTTTTCAACCAGAATAAATTGACTATAAAGTATGATAAATGAAAACAAATTTCAAGAAAGCAGAAGATCTAATAAGTCCTTTATTTTTCGAAAATAATCCACAAACTTTGTAGGCGATAATACTGTATATTGCTACAAATCATAAACAATACACATTCGGGTTTTTTTTTTCTTTTTACTTTCTCGTATACGTAGTAAAGAGAAAGTATAGTAATCCTCAAACAATTCGAACTCGAGTTTTTCAACAAACTCAGGGAGTTTTGAACCTCCCTGAGATCTAAAATGTCCGTCAGTCTGTCTGTGACAAAGATAATTCAAAAACGCTTTAAGTTAGACAGTTGAAATTTGGTATACGATCTTTACACTAAATTTGTAAATTTCTATGAAATTTTGAATAAAGTCTGTTCGGAGGAACTCCGTCTGTTCAGCGTTTCGAATATAAGTTAACACGTTAAATACAAAATGATGAGAGCTAGATATTGTAACATTCCCCGTTTCCCAGTACTGATAAGACATTGTGTTGTACTGATTCATAGTGTCTTCGCTGTTACTTATTAAACTCCTCGAGATAGCCAGATGATTGATCTTTTCACCTAGGTGGTCTCGTATCTGTTCATCAGCGACTACAATGAAAGACCACATATGGAATTCCTCGTCCCAGAGGTATTGATAGTACCTTCAAAGAGAAAGGGGTGTCCAAACATCTGGATGCTAGATGTTTCTCTTTGTGAAAGGGCCTTCCCACGACCCACTGGGGCCGCTGAGAGAGCATATGGCTGAACCCCGATTGACCGAAGGAGAGCTCAAATGACCAACGTAAATTAACAGGCGGGGATTGTCGCCGAAATAAAGCGCGGAGAACTTTTTTTTAAAGAGAGAAGAAACGAATTGCAGGAACTGTTGGACTACGCCCACGAGTTCGGAGTCTGAGAAACTACCCCTGGAATGGTCGTGTTGACGAGATGCAGAACTGAATTTCAAGAAAAACCTTCGATTTTGATTGTTGTATCTCCTACTACAGGTGTAAATAACTATTTATTTAACCAAGATTAGAACAAGTTGTTCTTTGTATATATAGGGCTATGAAATAAAGAATTGTCTGGAAATTCTGCTTCGTTATTTGATCAGTATAGATCAGGACATTACAATATATAAGTTTCAACACACAGATTTAACCCTCTGGTTATGTATTTCTTTAAAATCAATATTTAGATGCGATGTTTGCAAATAAGTTTAAATATTTTTTCAAAGAAAGTGAACTGATACTATATGTTACACGATAATAATATAATAATCAATAATTGTAAAAATAAACAATCCAAACTGCGAAAAACATGAGATGCAATAGAAAATGAACTGATTGCCATCCGTGGAAATCGCGGGATACGTAGCTGGAGGGTTAGCATCTTTAGTGTAGATACCTGTTGAGCCAAAACCAATAATGGGTTGACCGTCTATCGGAACATATACAAGGATTAATTCAGAAGTGCAATGACTTAAATATTCCAAATTCGGTAAGGAATTTTATGTTGTTGTTGTTTGTGAGTTTTATTGGTGCAAGAGTCAACCCTGGCGCAAAACTGCGCCAATCGTATGGAAGGGATTTTATGACTACAGGTACAGCTTAGCACGAAATCTTTGTTTCAATAGATTGAGAAAAACGTATCTAAAGCCCAATTTCAATTTTCGGATGCTATTAACTACATTACAGATATTAATCGCCAAAAAACTAGCCAAGGATCACTCGATAGATTCAGTTAAAAATGCTAAATTCACGCCAAAAAATATTTCGTAACTATTGTACATCTATGTCTTGCAAGACGCTGTCAGGCGTGACAAGTTTATTAGAGAGTAAGCGAGAACTTTTTGGGGTGACAACCCCCGCTGGTTGTGTATGTTTTCATTATATTGTGAATATAAATCGGAAAGATAAATTAACTTTTTCTAGGGCCGTGGGAAGTATGCTTTCCACCAAATTTACCAATCTTTGTATGAAATTATGTAGGTGTGCATTTCTGACAAATGTATTTAGAAAGACAGAAACTTAGATGCTTTAATTCTTTATTTTACACAAAATGATGTGTCTTGATTTGATACTTAATTATTAATTAACCAAATTAATTAATGAATAAAATTAAATTTATCTAATAAGCTAAATGAATCCCTTTTCTTATTCTAATTTCAAGCCTTAAAATATTTTAACATAATATGACTAGAAAGAAATGGCCCTTTAAAGGGTTAAATGAATTTAATCAATAATTGGGAGAATATTACCTAAGAATGATTTTTGAACATGCGGGAAAGTTTGGAGGTGAAAGTGTTGCTGTTTTTTTATGTTATTATTATATTGTGAATGTAATTTAAAAATATAAATTAAATAAATTCAATCAATGACAAAGAGAAAAATGTACAATATATATTGATGATTCCCAAGAATGATGTTTGAATTCCTTCGCACCGTTCGTATCATTCTCTTATCAATAGCATGTTCCCACATTTTTTTAAAAAAATAAACATACGATAAGCTTATCAAAATTTTAACATGTTTTAGGGACCCAATTAAACTAGATCCTACTGATGCCAATAAAAAAAACTTCTATGATTCCATAGAACCACCAGACGATTATTTTCCTAACAGATGATATTTCATTATCTTGACATTAACACATTTATTGGGCGTAACAATCTAATAAACACCTTGAACTTTCATCCGCCGAAACCGATAACTTGTTCTTGTTTTGTTTTTGTCCTCTAGACGTCCTCGAACGGAGTTTTCTGGTACGTTTATGCCAAAGAAAAAGAAGCCTGCTCCACAAGTGTTCCGGATGAGGAGACGCCGAGGAGAAGCATAACGGATGATGCTGGGATTGTTTCTGGATGATGCATGCGTGAAATCGATTAGAGCTCGAATGTTTGGAACCAGTTGAGAAATGCGCTGTGATGAAATTTATGTATCTCTGAGCTTTGTGTTTTTTAATGTTTCTGAAAAATTTCTAGCTGTGAGAAATCTTATTTCACTGGAATTTGTTTATAAGAAAGATTTTATGTGTATATACAGGATGATTTAAAAATCAAACTCTCAATAATTCCATTGAAATAAATATTGCATGAAAAGGTTATTTTGCTTTTGTTTTACAAGTATTTTGCAACAAGAATTACTAATATGCGACAAGTATTTGCATTAAACACAAACAGCGAGCTAATTTTGTATTTAATTAAAAAATGATTGATTTATTCATACCTTTAATATTATATATATATATACAGCTTGTATAGAATTTTTCTTTGCTCTTTTTAATGTGTGTAATTTTTTTTTGTGTGTAGAAACTATTACATGAACATATTTCCTCTTCACTTCATTTTTAAAAAAATGAAAAAATTATGAGTAGCGAGGCATATCCCGATCCTACAAAGTATAAATCAACCAAATATAGTAATCTTGGAAGAAGTGGTTTATTGTATAAAGTGCTATCACACACACACACTCTCTCTCTCTCTTTGTCTCTCTCCCACACACAGCACTCACACATACATATATATATATATATATATATATATATACACACACAACCGCACGCACACACAAATATAAGTGTAAATCTGTAAAAGGGCGGAAACACGTTGTGCAAGATTTAAAAAATAAAATCAAAATTTTGAAGAAAAATGAATGCTTCCGTGTTTTTATTCTGATTTACAACACCAACAGTAATAAGAATATTAAAAATTAAGCACAATGTTAAAAAAATGAGCAACATGACAAAAAAAAAAATATGCAAAGCATCTGACGAGATGTGAAACTATGAATCCCTGTGCCTATTATTCACTTTTTAACGTTTTAATTTCCATTTTTGTCCTTAGCCAGCAGTAACATCACATTACAAACGAAATGTAACAAAACATGTCAGTTATTAGTCACGCCTGGTATAAAAAATAATGGATAATTGAAGTTTTATTGAACCTCAATGAATATTTTACTTTATTTCCCCATTCATAAAAGTATATAGAAATAAGATTAAAAACTAGATATACGATAAAGAAAAATATCTAAACATTTATTAGATAGTTAAAATGGCATTTTTCAATGTATCAGATTTAATGAAAAAGGTAGAGTTAATATTGGAAATTAATCTAAAATATCTTTATCTAACCTTGAAAATTGTAAAATATATAATATCTCCAAGTATTGAGTTAAAAATACTATCGCCACTGTTGCAATTTCAAATTTCATGAGTTTCAGAACTTACGAATAGAAAAAGTGAGATGGTTAAAATATAATGATACTTTTCAATTTGTACAAAATTATGGAAAAGAAAAATTCCGGTGTTAATTTTGGGCACTAATCTAAAATATCTTATATTCACAAGTAAATAGTTAAATAATTGCTATCGCCTCTCTATTGTATTTTCAAATTTCATGGGTTTCAAAAGTTGCGAATACAAAAAAAAAGATAAACAATACTATTGAATTTTGATTAGAATATATAAAAATAATGGGAAATACGAATTCTAAGGTTAATATTGGGAACTAATCTAAAATATCTTATGTTCACGAGCAAAGAGATAAATAACTACTACTGCCACTTCATTGTATTTTCAAATTTCATGGGATTCATAAGTTAAGAACGGAAAAAAATGGGGTAGTTAAAATATACCGGTGTATTTTAACTTTTACAAAAATATGGAAAAGAACAATTTTGGTGTTAATTTTGGGTACTAATCTAAAATATATTCACAAGCAAAGAGTTAAATAATTACCATCGCCTCTCTATTGTATTTTCAAATTTCATGGGTTTCAAAAACTGCGAATGGAAAAAATACGATACTTAAAATATAATGGTGCTTTTTTAACTTATACGAAATTATGGAAAAAGTAAATTCTACTGTTAATTTTGGTCGCTAATCTTAAATACCTTATGTACACAAACAATGAGCTAAAATATACTATCACTTCAACTCTAACGACTTCATAAATCGATAATTAAAAAAAAGTAAACTGAAATCAGGAAAAACAAGGTTTTTTACTTTATGGTTATTATTTATTTACTATTATTCTTGAATCGTGCAAAGTAATAAAATTTATTAAGCAAACAAAATCGCGTTACCCACTATAAACACTTTTGTCACTTTCTTACCAGAAATCGCTAAGGCGATAATATCGGACGGATATCCTGATACAAAGACAGTGACTAAAGAGGCCATAAATATTTTAACAATGCATCTGATGACAATGATTTATCCTGACGGTTTCCGCATTATTTTCAAGTTTAATGATACTCATCCGTAAAACATCCTGCTGTTCAATTCAAACGACGATTTATTCTCAGGTTACAGGTATATTTCGGAAATAATCGATTGTCTATAAGATTTCTCCTGCAATATTTACCAGAAGTTGAAAAAAGGTCGTGCAATGCATATAACAAAAACAGCGAATACGGTTATTCGCTATCTTTTTTAAATATTTAATAGTTTACATTACCATGGGAGCAAATCCTCTACGTCGAGCTCAAAGTCCGCCTAAAATACGAATGCCACGTAAATATACTGTATTGAAAGAGGATAGTATGTAATTACCTGGACCGGTTCGTATGAGATGGTAAAACCCTTTTTTGCAATTTCCAGCAAATATAGGTAAGAGGTTTATCTATGAGAAAGGTGACGCTTATAGAGGCATATGAGATATTATTCAATTTCAGGAGCAGGAAGAAAAAAAATGGCGGAAAAGAAATCGAATGCAGTTTCCTTGGAATGAACCATGGAATTACGTATAATGCTGGGAGCTTAGGAAAAGGTATATTTGATTTTGAGAGGCTGTTAGATGCATTTATTTTGCTAGCGTTTATTCTTTTTATATCTGTTTTTTCGTTGACAGAATAAGTTATTATTTCATATAAATGAATAATAAATATATATCGTTTGAGTTTAGTTTAATTTAGTTTAGTTATATTCACCTCCCGTTTTAAAGCACCACTAGGGCTATTTTGGGATGGGCCTCGTAATTTTGAACCTCGGTCAGATGACGAGGACGACACCTGAACTGGCATCCCCTCTCCACACCACATCAGCGGAAGGACGTTTGGCCCGAACGGTTTAACGTGCACTAGACCCGCTTACACGACGGTTCTTCGGTGGAATCGGGTCTCGAACCTGAAACTTTCCGGTTATATATATATTGTTTGAATGGCAGCTTTTAGTAACCAATTTTGATTTCAAAATAGCAGGTTACAAATATTATGGTAATGTGTTACAAAACAAAAAATTGATTACTTCGATTTCTATTTACATATAAGAAAATAAAAGTTTGCCTGTAGGCTTTATATACAAATTTTATCCAATCTTCATGAAAATTGTTGCATGCATTCTTCAAGACAAGAAAACCCTTTTTTTGCTTTTCAAAATTTAAATTTAATTTAAATAGGTTCTTTAAAAAATCAATTAGGTTTTGGGTGTTCTCCAAATACATCTTCCAAAAATATTTCTCAAAATAATTTTTACACCATTTTAAAACTTAAAAAAAGAATTTTTTTAATAACTTTTGCATATTTTTTTAATTCCTTTTATTTCACTTTTTCTTCTCTCATCTTCATTTTTTGGGCTCAAAATTTGATTAGAATCTATATTTTAGAGGATAAACATGTATACCAAATTACATTTATCTAGATCTTTACATTTTGTAGTTATGATTTTCAGTTGTATTCAGACAGCTGACTAGACAGACTTCCTCAGAATGGATCTTGTTCAAAATGCGATAAGAATCCACACATTTGGTACGCTGACAATGTATCAAATTTCATTGTCTAACTCAAAGCAGTTTTGAGTTATTGTGTGTCAGACAGCCATGTCAAATTCCAAAAACATGTTTTTCGAATTCAAATTTTTTGACGATTACAATATTTTTGTCGTACATATTGAAGTAAAAATTGATTATTATTTAAAAATTATTTTAAGGAGTATGTACACACTTGAAACTTCGAAAATCGTTCAAAATATCGAATGTTTTTTTTATTGCTTAATAATGTTCTCTGATCCTTTAGCTTTCAAACGATACCAAGATGTGTGCCAATATTCCAAATATTTCTCGAGTTATACATATTTTTCTTGAGGTGCTTTCATTGAAAACTCTAGTTACGGTGGTTTCAAAACTCATTTTATGAAGAATGATATTTTTCCACTATGTTGCTTCATTCAAACAATCATAACTCAACAAGAAATTAACTAAATGCAGTTATTTATATATCAAAATAATCTGTATGAAATAGCGGATGTTTTGTACCTCAATCAAAGCTATATTTATAAAAATAAATTTTTTAATAGCTGTTTAAAAGTTAAAATGACAGAAAAAATCTCGCTTTTTCTATTCATCGTTGATGAAAAAAGTGTAAAAAAATAACTATATATTTTTATAACTTGATTGAGGCAGACAACATGAAGACTAATATTAGGCATCATTTCCAACTAGAATTGTGTGTCTGTACAAATTAGAATTTAAGATATCATGCTTCAAAAATAGGCTAATTAGCTCATTAAATATTATTTAATGAATTAATAATTAGTGTAATATGGTTTTTCTCACTGAAATGAGTTTAAACATATATTAATAATCTACTGTGAAAAAATTGGATTTTTAAAGTTAAAATTTAAAAAAAAATCTTCAAGTGTGTACGTACACCTTAAATATTATTAAATTGATTAGTATTTTCGTCCGTTTTTATTTAGTAGAATATACTGATTTTAACTGCATGCACGGAAATTTGTATTACAACGTTTTTTTCAATTCCTATTATTAGTTCACACTCTCCCTATATATACTTATATATCTTTTTCAAATTTTCAATCGTTAATAAAATACTTTTTATTCATCCCCTCAAGTTCAAATATATTTTAAAACTTATATTGGATGACACTTGATGTTAATACAGTTTTTCAAATATTAATCCATTTATTATTAAATTTAATTAATTTTTAATACTTTAAATAGAGTTTTAGCAGTTTGTTATGAAAATTGAAATCAACAGGCAGTAGCTCAATCGGCAAAATGCAAGGATTTCTGAATTCTTCACGTGAAGGTAAAGAATGCGAGTTGAATTCTTGCGAAAGTAGAAATTGACTTAATTTTTTTTATATTACTTGTTTTATTAAATTCATATTTTCTTACTATTCATTTTTTATTATTTATACTTTTAAAGAGTTCATATCATTCTAATATTTTTTTCATAGAATATTTTACAGAGTTATTTATTTGTTACTAGAACACTGATGCTCATCAAGAGATCTAATTGCGATCCTAGGCTGTTACTTAGTCTGAAACCCACTATTGCCACAAAATAATAAAAATAAAAAAGTATTATTCGATGCAAAGTATTATTCGAGTATATTGTCAGACTAGGTCGAAATGTTCTATATTACATTATTTTTTTTAAATGTAATTCTTTTTTTAAGTTGTACCTTTATAATATACTATAGTGGAATTTACTTCTTTTCTTATGGTCTTTTAGCTCACTTTAATGTCACAAAAATTTTTGGTTTATTATCAGTTTGGTTTAGTTTAGTTCAGTTCAGTTATATTAAGTTCCCGTTTTAACGCAGCACTATAGCTATTTTGAGATGGATCTCGAAATTTTTAACCATGGTCAGATGACGAGGACGACACCTGAGCTGGCATCCCCCCCCCTCTCCACATCACATCACATCACACCACACCAGCGGGAAGACGTTTGGCCCTGACGGATTTAATGTGCGCCAGACCCGCTTACACGATGGTTCTTCGGTGGAATCGGGTCACGAACCTGAAATTCTCCGATTCCGAAACCGAGACCTCACCACCAGGCCACCTTGACCCTGGTTTATTAATAGATTTGTATAATACAAGTCTTGTTTATTATCAAATTCGTATAATTCAAAATTTTTGAATTAGAAATTTTTAAATTTTAATATCAGCATTGTTATCAATAAATAGGTATCAATGAAAAGTTTTAAAACGAACAAAACAGGGAACAATTCATATGAGATAAAAACATTTAATAATTTACTAATATTCTAATTTTAGCGCATCATAATTAAAAATACCTTTAAATTCCATAGAATGAAATTGCAGGAATAAGCCATTGCTTGATTGTTTTATAATCTATTATTTAAACAGCATCTTAAATCAATTCTCAGTTCAAAAATATTCTTTTATTTTTAATGTTGTTTTCCACCATTTCTTAAAAGCTATGTCAATGCTACGATTATTGTTCTTTGTGAATATCAACTGTTTAGAAATTGATTCGCCCTTTTTTAAGGAACCATTATGCAAAACATGTTAAAGCTATTTACGACTCAGTTTGCGGCCGGAAATCTCTCTTGGGAGGAATAAATAAAATAAATTAGATTTTAAAGAATGCGATTTCTTTAAAACTCGTAAGATCATGGTTTTATTCAGTTCAAAATGTGAAAAAGGCTGTGTTCTGTTCGGAATATGAGGGAGTAGAAGATTTCATTTCATGTTATCTCACACTTTTGAATGAAACTATTAGATGAATTCATGTCTTCGATTAGATTAAACTCTTCTCTTGTGCTGAAAAAAATCTTAAAAAAAAAAATAGGATTTTGGATTTGCCTTGTAATACACTATATAATTATTCGGGAAGTGTCATGAAATAGTATTAGTAACTTAGACAATACAAAATATCATTTTGACGGAATCTTATAGAATAAAGGTTAGTAAAATAATGACAGAGGAATCAAGTTGAAAAAAATTAATAAATAATCTTACCGAATAAAGGTTAGTAAAATAATTATAAAAAAACTAAGTTGTAAAAAATTTATGAATTTAACAAATTATTCTAAACAAGCAGCTAATTTAATGATGATGATGATGTCGTGTCCGCGTTACCACGGAAAGGGGGTGCAGTAGCCCCTGAGGGTAAAGACCCCTGAGAACCCGAGGGCAGAAGTCTGACTTCTAGCTCATGAAACTCACACACATTCGATTGCACAACCCCTTTTTACACCGGGGCACATTCACACACCTCACAGATAGAACACAGATGAAGAACAACCATGCCCGAACCGGAATTCGAACCCAGGACGCCCAGATCACGAGGAAGACGCGCTACCCCTATACCAGGACGCCGGCAGCTAATTTAATAATTCAAATATTTCAACACTTGACGCTTTTCGAAAAATGAAGTTACATTGTTTTTATGAGTGATTTTATTACATTTTTTCAGGGTATTTTCATCTTTACTAATAATAAAGATGAATGTGCATGTGTAGCGACCTACAAGCCAGACAGTTTGACACCTACATCTACTTGAAATTTGGAACATTATACCTTAGGCACATCATAAGAGTTTTTTTTATAATTAAGATAAGAATTTCATTACAATTAGGTTTTTAACTTATAAAAAAATTATGCTGACTCTTGGAATTTTTCTACTATAACAAATGAAAATAATATTCTACAAAGATAAATTTTCCACCGTTTCAAAATTTAAAAATGTCTTAATAAATTATTAATGAAAAAAAATAAAAGGAAGGTTATGTTTAGTATCTGGTAATTTCCAGAAAATACTGCATTTAATTAAATTAGATTACTAATATGTCTGCAGATGAAATAAGACAATCAAAAAGTAATTTGATTTCTTTTACTAGTTTGAACATTTTTTTTTCTTAAGGATAAATAAAGAGTGTCCTAAAATTAATCTAAGATTCGAATTTGCCACCATTCATGCAGTAAAGTATTGGCAATTATATTAAAAAAAAACATTTGACAGCTGAAAATTTAGAATTAGTAAAAATGGAGTTTTACCCGATAGAACATTGTGTTTGTATTGTTGAACAATAATTAAAAAATAATGAAAGTCTGGTGGCCACATATTTTGAAAATTTGAGAATTGGCTCTCTGGATCGTATGATTTAACACCACGGAATTTCTTTTTATGGAATTATATGAAGTCAAAAGTTTATGCCAAAAAGTCCAAATCACGAATGCATTGAAGGAGGAAATTCAACGCTGCATCAACGAAATTCAGCCACTTTTAGGCAAAACGGTCCTAGAAAATTTCTACAAAAGAGTGCATATGTGCCAGCAAAGCCTTGGCGGTCATTTGACTTCTGTGTTATTCCATATATAACTATCTTGTGCACTTTACGATTCAATAAAAATATAAAATTTAAAAGAAAAATAACAATGCTTTTTATTTAATTCATTTCTTGCGTTAACATTTTGTTCTATTGTGTAACGCTCCGTTTTCATTAACTCTAAACTATCACCACTCAGTTTTTTTTAAAAATATTGTTGCCAATATTTTACTATACGAATGGTGGCAAATTCAAATGTTGGGACATCTTTTACAAATTCTAATTTATTTAATTAAAAAATAGCAGATTTCTTTTGTTTGAATAAATAGAATAATTTAAATTTCGTATTCCTTTATTTTTTGCCTGTACAATTCGAAAATGTTTAAATTATAATTATAAAACATACGACATAATTTTTCAAAACAAGTTACCAGAATGTTTCCTCTGTTCAATAATAATGTAGAGAAAAGACCTTAATTGTTTTTAAATACTCCCAGAAAATAAATTGCAGAGCGGGAAATTGAAGAGTCTGTCTTAAATCATTTCTCCCTTTCAAAAACATTCTATTTCATTTCTAACTTCATTTTTTTAGCAATACTAATTATTTGACGCCAAGTATATTGTTTTTCTCCAAGTATATTGACGCCAAGCATATTGTTCAGAGCGAGCCAACCGTTTAACATTCTACTTCTGACTCATTTAATAGCTAATATGCAAAACATGCGAAAGCTGTTTTCAAATCAGCTTGCTTTTCAGATTGCGTCTCCATGGGAGTCCATAAAAGGGATTAAATTTAAATTGCGAGTAGTTTAAGTTGAAAAGATCTTTATCCTTTCCTTAGAAACTGTGGGATGTTGAGTTCTACAGGGACTGCTAAGAAGTAGATGGTTGTTAGACGTTGAATCAGCATACTCTTGAACAAATCGCATTGCCTTTAAAAAAGCATTGCCTTGAATTAGATTCAAATTCCCTTTCCTGCTTCAAAAATTCCGAAAAAAAAAACAACACGTAATTTCTGATTTTTTTTTTATTGTAAGAAAATACATTAGAAGGCAAAATGGAAGTTTCATTATATTCTAAACAAATTCAAATTCTAGTATTTGTCGTTAAATTATTTCAATATATTTTTATCAGATAATTCTATAAAGAACGGCTTTAAGGTATGTATTCCAAAGTATTTTATAAACTTTATGGTGTATTAACAGAATATAATTTTATTAATCTGACTTTTTTCAGTCTTTATTATAAAAGAAAATTTGAGTTTTTTTGTATATACTTTGACGCCATACAGGCCAGATAATAAAAAAACTAGTTCTTCCAAATATTTTACAGATATATTTCAAAAAATGGGAATGCGCATTTGGAAGCGATACGTTTCTGTAAATATTATTAAATTAAAAGTAAGCGAAATATTGATATTTTTTAAAATGAAAAAAATTATGAAAATTCAGAGGTTATTTACATAGTTTTAAAAAGTTTTCTATAAAGAATTTTGAAAAAGCAGACGTTTTGGAGTAAAAAATTCAGAAAACAGAAATATCGTCTGCTGTTTTCTTCTTTTAAAATGTTTCATCACATGTTGTTGTTTATGCTAAATATCGTCTGCAGACAAGAATATGTTTTTGCATTTTCCAAATAGAAATATTCCTATTTAAATAATTCAAAAATGTAGTTAAATGCACACTTGGCAACATTATTCACTGGAAAGAGCAATCCATCAATCATTATTTCTACATGAAAAGAAGACTCCAAATGAAAACCTGAAAAAGATGCATACTGTTTCTAGCCGTTCTCATTCATTTTATATTAGGAGAAAGATATGTGTGGAGTGAATTTCTCTATGGAAGATTGTTATTATCATCCCATTTAAAATGTGCAGTGTATTTTGAATCGACTATAAAGAATCCTTTTATAACTTTAACATGGAGTATGCATTTTGGATCTAATATTAGGTCTGCTGTCTTCAGCTCTGACATTATTACTGCATCATTGTTAATGTTCAGGATGCTCTGTTCAATTTGAACAGATGTGACATCATTGTTCAAGAACATTGAATCTTTCTTCGGATTGCTGAAACGAAGATTCTCTTTGGTAGCATTCGAGAATCCTGCACACTTGCAGCGCCATCTACCATGTCTGTTAAGCATTTCCGACCAGGTGTTTCCGTGTGAATGCGAATCATCTAAAAGTAAAGTGCGCTTTCAAGAAGTTTGAAACTTTGGCGTTGAGACATCTTGTATAACTAATATATACTGAGAATAACGTACGCACCTATAAGTAACATATCAACATATATATAAGAAAATAATGACTTTACCTATGTTCTAAATCTGTAAAAGTAAACATCTTACATTTTCTTAAAAATAAATGCTTTTTGCAGAAAAAGAATCTCTATTTGAAGTACTTTTTTTAGGTGTAATTTGTTTGAGCTTTTGCTTATAGATATTTTGTCTCTAATTATGCTAAGTGTTGGAAATGATTAATACATAATCTTTTTATATTGTTGATATTAACTTTGAGTTCTAATACAACCGATACATAAAATTGCAAAATAGCCCTATCAAACAGGCATATTTATGAACTAAAATAAGAAAATTCTTATATATATATATATATATATATATATATATATATATATATATATATAACGGATTTTTTTAAATAACTATTTTTATGATAAAATGATAAACATTGTTTTAAAAAGATAAATCCCAATCCAATGAAGATATAGTTGTTATCTAAATAGCAAAATTCTTATATGTAACTTTTGAAATTTCAAAGATATAAAACTCCAGTATATAAATAATGATATTTGCTGTAGGGTGCATTGTATCTAAGGAATCAAATGAAAGAAAAGAGATATCTTTTTAAAATGAAACAAAAACCTATCAACGACTCAAATTCAAACTTGAATATTTTAGATACTTTTCACAAAATAAAATGCCAAAGAGGAAAAAGTAATATGCTTAAATAATAAGTTTAAAATAGAAATTCAAAAACACCACTTTCTTACAAAAATATCGCTTCCAAAATTGAACTTTTTTTTCTTTTTCTTTTACAGACTATTTCTTGTGTTCTAAAAAGGAAAAAAGCGCACGAAAATAGAGAAAGGAATCGACTCCCCAATTTTTTTTTCTACTAAGCTGCCAACATTACAGAACCTAATTCCCTGGTATATTACACGAAAAAGTATTCTCTTCTTTTCCACTATTTTTTCTTGATCCTGAAATTGAATACTGTCTTTTGCGCCTCCATAAGCGGCACCTATATCATCGATAAACCTCTTACCTGTATTTGCAAGAAAAAGCAAAAAAAGATTTTCCCCATCTCATTCTTGCGACCCAAGTAATTATTCGCTATCCCCTTACCATACCTGTATATTTACGTGGAATTCGTATTTATGGCAGATTTTGAGCTCGACGTAGAGGATTTTCTCCCATGGTAATGTGAACAACTAAATATTTAAAAAGATAGCAAATAACAGTACTCTCTGCATGGATGCACGCATTGCACTAACTTGCTTTGACAATGAACTTACCGATAAATATTGCAGGAAATCTTATAGGTAAGCGATTGTTTCCGAAGTAAATCTGTTATGTGGAAATAAATCATCGTTTAGAGTGTTCAGTAGGATGTTTTATGGAAGAGTGTCATTAAATTCGAAAATGATGCAGAAACTTGCGGAATAAATCGTTGTCTACAAGAAGCATTGTTAAAATATTTATGGCGTCTTTAGTCAATGTCTTTATATCAGGACATGCGTCTCATGTCTGATTTTATCGTCTGAGCGATTTCATGTAATAAAGTGAAAAAGAAATGCTTTTCAGTGTGTAAATCGATTTGCCTGTGCATAATAAATATTTTATTAAAGAACGCTATCAATTCTGTATTGTTTACTTTAGAAAAAGAGAGGAGTTGTAAACAACTTTTTTTTTTGCTAAGATTAAATCTATATTTTCCTCTCATATACAAAAATAAACTAGTAGAATCTTTAAAAAATTCGAATTTAATATTATGATGAATTCGTACGTTTAAGATGTCACTGAGACTGAAACACACATTTTTGGAACTTCTCTCTGTCTGTCAGTTTCTCAGTCGCATTGTCTATCTAATATGATAATTCTAAAACGTCGTTTAGAATTCTAAACGTCTCACTGTTGTTTTAGAATATGATAATTCTAAAACGCAGTGGCCATAAGATATGAAATTTAATATGATTAATTTTTAATTTTAATTAAGATTCAATTTTTATTTCACTATAACTTTTCTAATATTGCAGATAGAAAAATAAATCCAGTTAGTCAAAATAGCGCCTCATTAAGACAAACAACTATTGTATTTAAAATGTTTCGACAAACGGAATATCTTTGAAGTTTGGGACTGAAAGGTGATTTTCAAGTCCTAACTTCGGTTGTTTCTGACATCAACAATTTATCTTGCCAGATAGTAATTTAGATGCCGGCATCATGGCATAGGGGTAGCGCGTCTTCCCCGTGATCTGAGCGTCCTGGGTTCTAGTCCCAGTTTGGGCATGGTTGTTCTTCCGTCGTTCTATCTGTGAGATGAGTGAATGTGTCCTCCTGTAAAAAGGGGTTGTGCAAGCGAATGAGTGATGCGTGAGTAGCAAAGTCGTACTCTTGGCCCTAGTTGGCGCTACTATAAAAACAAGAGACGCTCCCCTACCGGCTTAAATTGCTGCCTTCGTAACAGCACGCTTGTCCATGGCAAGTGCCGTAAGAAACAACAACAACAAATATTTGAACATTTTAGAGAAACGCTAGCCAAAATCCATTGACGAAAGTGTGCTTATCCATTTGTATGTGAATACGATAAAATCAAAAACGTAAAGATACAGATAATTGAAATTTGGCACATATTTTATCATTATAACTTTAGATATGCATTAAATTTAAGATGAAATTCGTCCATGAGGTGACAACTAACTATCTACTTTTTTTATTCATATGTATGAGCACACCATACTTCAAAAATGCAATGGAGTAAATGATTGAAGTCTTGAATGTCGCTTATTGCCCAAAATTGCAACTATTTATTAAAATTTGAAAGCATTTGTTGAAAGGAAATTTTCCAGAATACGCACTCAATTTTCTTCATCATATAATGGATCCAAATCGCTAAATATTGAGTCTAAACTCGTGGAATTGAGTTTAAAAGAGGAGATTTGCCCTTGTGGACTTGCCTTGGCCTTGAAGGGTTTGCTGCTTCCCTCTCAAATGCTAACCCCATGATACTTTTAATGGGTGAAAAATTTCAGAAGGAGAGGTGAAAAGAAGGCGCTATAATGTCTAAGTATTTTAGAAACTAGAAAAGAGAATATCCCTTCAGTTTTTTTCCTCTCTAATCAATGGGTGATTATGTTTAGAGATGAGATGTTAATAAGCCAAGAGATGTTAATAAGTGCACAGTTCTTTGGTGCATGCGATTCATGTAGCCTGAAGTTTTTCTGTTTCTAAATCTTCAACGCTATGGTCTGTGAGATCCAATTCTTCTGCAAGTGGCTTCGGTGCAAAAATTTCTACTTAGCTTTCGTCGGTTGCCTTATGTTTCAGTGTAAGTGCGAGAGTGACCTCGCTGTTAATTTTCATTGTCGTATTCAGTGTGGCGTCGATTATTAATTTTCATTGGAAGAATTGCAAAATCCATTACAAATATAAAAATTTCCAATGGACCATTAATGCAGCTAAACTAACAAAAATAAACTAGAAATGAAATATTGTACCATGATACCTTGATTTTCATTGTCTCCAGTAATCATCGTTTTTGGTCTCTGTAGATTTTCTCCCCCCCCCCTTTTTTTAAAAAAAATTTGTCTCAGCTTTCGTCGATTATCTTGAATTTCGACTACTTGCAAGAATGACCTCGATGTAAATTTTCATTGTCCTACTCTGTTTGACGATGTTTTTCTTTGCATAAAATGATCCCAGAGAGTATTTTGATATTCTAAGTCCTATTGGTGAGAGAATCTTCATAGTAACATAATGATAGAGCCAATTTAGGAATAAATGACCTTCTGTCAGTCTTAGAACTCTCCATTTGAACTAAACTTTGGTATGCTTATGGCATTTTAAAACAGAATGATAAGATGCAGATGAAGTGATCACATATTAGAGAACCACATTAGAGCACCAAAAAAATCATATCCCTGGCACCATTATCATATCCCTGGCACCATTTAGTCCGATTATAAATTAATTTTCCTTACCAAACAGTAATATTTCTAGTTCTCTCTATTCTCCATTCGTAGAGCATTCTTCATCCACTCTTTGAAATTCTCCATTCGTAGAGCATTCTTCATCCACTCTTTGAAATTCTCCATTCGTAGAAAATTCTTCATCCACTCTTTGAAATTCTCCATTCGTAGAAAATTCTTCATCCACTCTTTGAAATTCTCCATTCGTAGAAAATTCTTCATCCACTCTTTGAAATTCTCCATTCGTAGAAAATTCTTCATCCACTCTTTGAAATTCTCCATTCGTAAAAAATTCTTCATCCACTCTTTGAAATTCTCCATTCGTAGAAAATTCTTCATCCACTCTTTGAAATTCTCCATTCGTAGAAAATTCTTCATCCACTCTTTGAAATTCTCCATTCGTAGAAAACTCTTCATCTACTCTTTGAAATTCTCCATTCGTAGAAAACTCTTCATCTACTCTTTGAAATTCTCCATTCGTAGAAAATTCTTCATCTACTCTTTGAAATTCTTTATTCGTAGGATATTCTTCAACTACTCTTTGAAATTCTTTATTCGTAGGAAATTCTTCATCAATTCTTTGAAATTCTTCATTCGTAGAAAATTCTTCATCTATTCTTCGGAATTCTTCATTCGTAAGAAATTCTTCAATTATTTTTTAGGTTACTATTTTAAATTCATTCTTTATTAACTTCTTAATACTTTTAGTTTCGAACTCATTCGATGTGAAATGTATTTTGGATATTTTTTTCGAATACTTCGAATCTTCTAATGAAATTTACGGTCATTCATACGAAAACAATTACCTCAGTCTTCTTGGATGTCGGATTTATCCGATTGTTTTCGGATGAATTTTTAACAAAAACTCAGCTATCTATCCTTCTGTTTTTTGAGACTTTTTTGTAGTACAAGAAAAATATCATTCAATTCAATTCATTCGCTATTCCACTCAACATACTTGTGAATGAACTAAATCGAACATGTCTAACAATCATCCATTTCCTAAAAGTCCCAGTAGAATTTCGCTTGCCAGTATTTTCGTAGAACAAAGCAATGATCTTTAGACATTTGAGCTTATATTCTTTTGTGCTTAATTTGTTTTGCTTCTTTCTCCCAAGGAGAATTCAGAACAATAAGTTGGGTTTAAAATAGCTTTGACTTATTTTGCATATTTTGCTCTGAATGAGCTTGGAATAAATTTTTAAACAATTGACTGTCTCAATAGTGACAAGAATGGCATTAAACAATTGTCTAGGATTTCCGAAACGAGGTTAAAATTCAAATAGAAGTATTTTGAAAGACAGACGTAGCTAATATTTGATTTTGAGAATCTCATTATCCATGTAAAGTTGCAGGAAATGACCTACATCTTGGTTTCCATACAACGTCTAGAAATACAGGCCTATTACCTTACAGACCTTAAAAACAATTACTTTTTTATTTAATTAAGTAATGATAGCTTGTTTAATAGAAATGACATTTAATGAAACAAAAGATTAACAGGATGTTAAAATAATTTGATTTAAATAGTTTTTATCTAACTGATTTATTCTATTTTTCGTAACCAATGTCTTAACTAATTTTTTTTTTTCATTTAGAGTTTGAAATTTTTCTTCGATCATCTGAAACAATTGTTTGAGAATTTTGATTGTTCCAAACTAATTGAACATTTGTGAGTAGGTGTTAAAAAAGGTATCGAAAGTAATTCTGGTACACTATAACTGATAGTGACACAAAACTGTTCGGTAAATTTCATAATCTAAATCTGTTAATAGACATTTAGCAGACGATTTCTTTTCAGACATTTTATAACTGCAATTATTTTTATTTAGTTAAAATATTATTAAAAAGGTAAAAGCAAACGAATTTTCTTTGATAAACATATTTTATTAATATTATTTCGTTTATTTTTTGTATAATAGTTGATGATCCATTGTAAACCTTTTGGAATCTGGCAATGGTTTGGAAAATATGCTGTTAAGTTGAAAGAAAAAAAAACAAGCCGATGGAATTCAAAATGCTTGGAGTATTATTTTAGTTTTAAAAATTTAAGATGCTCTGCACGCTATAGTTTGAAGCTTAAGAAAACGGATAGTTTTCTAGAAACCATGCAAAACAAAGCCGTTGTCAATGTGAAATGGTAAGTTCACATAGTCTAAAGCCATTCAATGAGCAGTGTCGAGCGTAAATCAGTGTGCTAAGAGACATTGTATTGCGCAGCTCGAGTTTTTGTGAGTACGTATTCGTTACTAATTTTGTGAATGTGACATTCTGTGTGAAATTCGACAAATATATCACAAAGAATCTGCGCGTGATATAAGAAAAACACAATAAGCAACGCCCTGAAATTTTCTCATATTCTCTCTAATAAATGTATTTCTTTCTTATTAGGAAAATACCATCGGTGAGAAAAAATTACGAAATGGCCTGTTAAAGTACGATCTTCGGAAATTTACCACTGGGTTGAAGTTAATGCTCAAGCACTAGAACACTGAATATGTATTTTGGACTTGTTTTCCCAATCGACTTAAATCAAAACTTGGTATAGAACTATAGTTGTAGGCACAAAATTTCATACCAGATTTTATACAATTTAGTCACAGCTATCGTTTTTATATGCTTATGAAAGAATAGGCCAACAAATGGTTAATCTCTTGACGAATTTATTTCTAAATTTCGTACAGATCTTCATTTTAGAGATGAAATATGTGTGCAAAACTTCATATCTTTAGCTCTTTTTGCTTAGTGATTATCATGTTATTTTATATTCGAAGAGTACTCGAAGATCCGTATAGACAGACTTCCTGTGTCTGTGATTCAAATGTCGATCGGAATTTGATAGAAATCTATAAAATGTGATTCAAAAGTCGTTCGGAATTTAATAGAAATCTATAAAATGTGATTCAAAAGTCGTTCGGAATTTGATAGAAATCTATAAAATGTGATTCAAAAGTCGTTCGGAATTTGATAGAAATCTATAAAATGTGATTCAAAAGTCGTTCGGAATTTGATAGAAATCTATAAATTTAATGCAAAGGTCACATCGATTCAAAACATTCCTACTTCAAAACATTTTTGAGTATTCGTGTTGACAGACAGACATAATTCCAAAAATGTGTCTTTTGGACTAGGGCAGGTCGGATAGGTGATCCATACAAATCTTGAGTTCGAATTTTTTTTAACGTTTACAGTACTTTTTTTTTTATTTACTTTCGTATTTATTAATTACATTGATATATTTTGAATGCACGCGCGCTTGATGAACGGAAAAATGTCAGAGGATAAATCGATGAAATTTGATGCGTTATTGTAATTTTGTATCTATAGATTGCCAAGAAGGCACGCAAAATATACATTCTAGTGACGGATTCAATAAAAATGATGGATTCGTGCCAAAGATCTATATTTCCTAACTCTTTTTCACCGTTGCCAAGCAAGTTATTCTTGGCCTTATCTAACAATAAGGTCCATCATTTTATACGGAGGAAAAGGAATAAGCCATTTATTGGTAAATATACGATGAAGTTTAGGGGGGAACATTCCCGCTGGTTTAGATAAGACCTGAGATTTTACTATAAGTTTTCCGCGTTTGAATAACAATTATAGGATGATATTAAAAAACGGATGGGCAATTGCTTTTATATTGTGGTCTTGTTATTCGGCTGCGAACCACAAGGTCCCTGGTTCTATCCTGACTCATAACAACCCGCCAAATTGGTGACCTCGGACAATTAACCTTCAACCTTCGTACAGCTATTGTGGCGCCATCTACCCACAGCAACACAAAGTCGTCAGACTCACTTGACGCAACAGCAACCACTCACCCTCGCCAAAACGCTTGGCGCTACTCAAATGGGTACAGGCGCATTAGACTCAAGACCTAATAAATACATCACCACTCAACAGCCATATCGTTCGTTTCACCTCCGACTCACTGGAGGGAGAGTCCATAGTGAAAAGCTTATAAGCCAGATGACATCTACGAAACTTGGGCAATTGCTTTTGTATTGTGGTCTTGTTACTTCGCCAGCGAATCACAAGGCCCCAGGTTCTATCCTCGCTCATACTAATTCGCTACAATATTATCAAACTTTCAGCAATTAAAAAAAGTCTCAAAATGTTAATAAAAATCTGAAAGGCATTCCTTTTTTGAAATAATTGATGACTGTACTGCAAGCTTCAATAAACGAGATGCCTTTAGTCCCAGTAGTTGTTTCGCCAAGATATAAAAATATATTATACCAAGATGACAAAAACCTGCAAGGATGCTTTTCCCTTGATTTTATCGCATAATTAGACTATATAGAAGCTTTATTTCGATTCTCCTTATAAAAGATTACTTTCCCTAAATATATCATGGGCTTATGGAAAAAGGAAAAGGCAGCAAAACTCCAAGATCATGGGAAGTCAAGTCCGTAGGAGTTCCCCCTACCCCGATTAGACATCTATGATTTACAATTTAATATTTAACATTCTGTATTTCTTAATAAAATGAAGAATATTGGATGCAAATTTTGGGCAACTAGGTTCGGGCAGCCTTTTAGCAACTGGGTTCAAATTTTAATACACAACGACAATTTTGATCACGAAATAGCATACCAAATTACATTAATCTGAACTGCTGCATTTTAGTGTTATGGCATTCATGTATTTAATAAATAAGCATTCGCTTGTTTATTTATATGCATTAGATAAATCTCCTCATAAATAGATTTCATGCAAAATTCATTGAACGTATATATATTTCTGAAGATAAAATTAAACGCCTTCAGCCATTTATATCTTTGTATTATTGAGTAATCTTGTTTACATAGACTGACGGACTTTTCTCAATATATTTTGTCTAAAGTATTAGAGAAATTCTCAAATTTCTGTTCATTTTGCATATAAAATTTTATCTTTTTTTGGTCAATACGGTTTTTAGTTATGGTGTTGTTCTCAGACAGACGGTTAAGCAGATCGACAAAGTGACAGACGGAGACACATAAAGAAACGTGTTTCACAAAAATACGAATTTGGACTATTTCAACAGATTTGGTCCAAATTTTAATTATGATCTGCAATTTAAGACACAAAAGGGCATACTAAATTTTATTTATATAAAGCATTGATAGTCACAAAATTCATTTGCGTTCTTCTATCTGGAGTATATAATACAATTCAATATTCAAGACACATTTATCTTTCTGATAATAAAAATTTGTACCAAAATTAATCCATCTAGATTTTTGCATCATTGATTTATCGTGTGTTTGTACTTAGACAGAATTCAATGCATTTCGAGCAAAATTTGTTGGAAAACTATGAATATGATTTTAGGAGGCATACCAAGTTTCAATTTTCTAACTCAATGCGTTTTTGAGTTAGAAAGTTGAAACTCACAGACAGATAATCAGGCATAGTTCCGAAAATGTGTTTTTCGGTCTCAAAGAAATCTCAACCATGAAGATTGATGTTTAAAATTTTTCTTTATATAAATTTTTCTTATACGGGGAAGTAACAGTGGATGCAAGTTACAATAAGAGAAATAAAATATTTCTCATGAAAATAAAACCTTGTATTTGTATTTTCAGTCTCAGAGATCTCAAATGAGAAGATTCTAAAGAATTCCATAATTTTTTTGAAGATTAAAAAAATATTTTTTTTATCATGTGAGAACATGATGTTGTTTTGGTTTGAGCTTTTTGAAGCCTCAAAATGCGTAGACAACAAACCGTTGAAGTCTCAAAAATGAGTAGGCAACAAATTGGCGATTTACGGTTTTTGAGGCATCAATTTTTAGCTTTTAGGGTTATTAGAAAATAAAACAGAATATTGTCACATTTAGCGATTTATTGCCAACTGAAATTACAACTTGATTTCCAAATGATTCATTATCTGAATTCTTACGAATTGTCTTAATTGAAGTCATTAACCAGTTTAAACCGGTTTGAAAAAAATCGCTACACTATCAGATTACGCATGTGTTGATATTTAGAAAAACGATGGGTGTTTTCATCTCAAAATCGGTCGAACTCCAAAACTTTGTTTGCCAGCTAGAAAAATTGAAAATGAAAGTTTAAAAAATTATTTTATATTATATATAATGATATTTTAATTCTAATTTAAATTCAATTAATTTCCAAGATTTTATCTTAATTTAGCCCATCGTAACTTTATTCTAAAATATTCTCTTATTTCATGACCCAATTCCACTTTCGGTTTAATTAATCCCTTTGTAAAAATAATGCGCCATTGATGCTACGTATCAAATGAAAGTGATACTTTAATTGCCCTTGTCAGAGGTCAGCATATGTATTCCATTGGCGCGTGGCCGGAAATCCTATGTTATATAAGACTCGTGATCGTTTGGTTCGTCCCTCCTTCCCTTTCTGCCTCCTTTCTTACTTCTGCTTTTGTGCCGCACTGTTTCTGCTTGTAAATAAACTGCTTTCCCGAGATGGATATTAAAGAGAGAATAAAACGAAATTAAAAATACAGCGACTCGTCTATGTCCTCAAACCTGCACTCTGCTTCAACCAAAATAATGTTACATATTATTTAGTCGACAAGATTCGAAATCCATTACATATATATATATATATACTAGCCGCCTTTGGCGACCAGCCGGTTCACCAGTATTACCGCTCGCTACAATTTTCAATTAAATATTTTAAGTAACTGGTCTCTTAATAGATTCTCAAACAAAACATTTTTAATCTTCAAATTTTGATAGTCATACCAAACTTATACTGTTGTTTAGATCGTTTCGTTCAATTTACTATATATATATTGTTAATTTGTTGTCATTTCCGGTAAAACTTCAACTTTAATTTAAAGTGGAAATGATGAAATTGCAATTAATATAAAGATATTTTTTAATAAAACCAAGCGTTTTATTTTATTTATTATCTTTATTGATATTTATTTATTATTATTATTATTATTGAATATGAGTATTGCAAACAGAATCGCTCGGTATTTAAGTCTTATGTGAACTACAAAATATTTTTCATAATTTATGTAATATCTCAAAGAATAATTCAACAAAAACTTCTCAGATTCAGCATAAAATTCAGTTTTTAGTTTTGCTTTCAAAAGGATTGAAATGAAATCAATAATAATATTTTGTTCCGGCCTATAAATATATTTCAAAAATTATGAAGTCTAAATATAATGCAGTAAGGTATCATATTCTGAGAAATATTCTGGACGCACCAAATTTTAA
Source organism: Argiope bruennichi (assembly GCF_947563725.1). Classification (NCBI taxonomy): domain Eukaryota; kingdom Metazoa; phylum Arthropoda; class Arachnida; order Araneae; family Araneidae; genus Argiope; species Argiope bruennichi. The sequence goes on from NC_079160.1 coordinate 42,258,176, forward strand.
ATAAATGAATGAATGTTTCTATTTTCCAACTAAGACTTATTTATGAAGTTTTGAATGTTAAAAATTTAGAAAAACTCAACATTTTCATAATCTTAGGCCAATTAATCTTGAGAAACCTGCGCGCTGATTGGCGTATTTTCTTTGAAACGACAGATGGAAAATCTAAAATTATCCTTTTTTTTATTGAATAGTGATATTCAAATTTTCATTAATCAGTCAGTTTAAGTGATTGATTTAGTTGATTGGAAATTAACTCTTTTTATTTAAAAAAATAGTGTTTCAAGAATATTTTGTTAATCGTGATTTCCACAGCAGAAGCTTTATGTAAAATCAAAAATTCATTATTTATTAGAGCATTTATTGAATCAAGTTACCATTTTAGCAGATCTGTGTCTTACTCAAGGTTTACAAATTAGCTGTGTGGCCCTGATTTGAATGGATATCCTGTTCATATTAAACAAAACTTGCCTTAAAATAAAACTGATTTATTGGATTAATAATATAGAGAGTGTAAAAAATCATAAAATAATTTTTCTTGAATTTATTTTTTAGGAAAAATAATGTTTCATATTTGTTTTATTTCCTACAGACACGTGCTGAAAATTATATTTTTGCAGATTTCATTTCCAAAAAGATTTAATTTATTTTTAATTGGTGCTTTAATCAATGTGATGGCAACACTTTGAAAAAAGCTAATTTTTCCCCATGAATGCGAAACGTGCTCGTGCAGCTTAAATTTTATTTTAATTTTGTACGAAAACAATTGTTGAAAAATATAGTTAAAATATTTATTTAAAAATTCATTAAAAATAGAAATTTAATTTTAAGGTTAAAACATTGGTATCATTTAAAAGATAAATTTTTGATCTTTAACTTCATGTAAAAATCTTTTTTGTGCGATAATATTTTCGGAAGTTATAGCAGAAACACGCCAAAATTTCGCTTAATTTTTAAATAAATAAAATTCTAATTAAAAATTCGAAAAAATAACCCCCAGGTGCACATTCCCGGCCTCCAATGTATACACGTGCCAAATTTGGTAGCTGTAAGTTGAATGGTCTGGCCTGTACAGCGCCAACACACACACACACACACACACATTGAGCTTTATTATAAGTATATATATATATATATATATATATATATATATATATATACAAAGAGAGAGGGAGGGATAGAGACCAATAGAGAAGTATCGTGATTGTTTCAAACCGGTTTAAACAGGTTAAAGACTTCAATTAATTAAGACAAATTATGACTTAAAAATAATAATGTTCTCCCAGGATAACTTGAAATTTGCGATAGTAGATTTCCTTTTATTTGTTATAAATTTATCCTACTGATGAAAACAATACAAGATATTTATAGATACGCAAATAAAACATTACTCTTTAAATAACCAAACATATTCCATAAAACAATATTATTAATTTATGCCGTATTCCTTTTAAAGTAACTCCTGGCAATCATTCATTTCATTTACAATTTTATTTTGACGAATTCAATACATTTTTACTTTCTAGTATACTAGTATAGAGAAAGTACAGCAATCGTCCAAACATTCGAATTTGAGATTTTGACGAATTTGCAGGTTTCAGACCTCGCTGAGTTCGAAAGAAACATTCATGAAAAAAGTCTGTCTGTTGTCTTGTGACAAAGATAACTAAACTATTTGAGCTAGAAAAATTTGATCTACTGTATTTATACTAAATTAGTAGATTTCTAATAAATTTTGAACAAAATCCACTCAGAGTAAGTCAGTCTGTCCGGCTGTTTCAATATAAGTTAAGGCGATAATTACAAAAATAAGAGAGCTAAATGAATTAAATTTGGTACACAGATTTGTCTATGCTGTAGGCTCCAATAGAATTGTGAGTTAAATCCAACAAATCCATCCTGTCGGTCTGTACTTTCAAAAGCATATAAATGCGATACCTCAAAGACGCAGTGACTGAAATGTATTAAATTTGGTATTTGATTTTGAGACTACTAGTGTACTAGTTTTGTGTCGAATTTTGGTATCAATCGGAGGGGAATAACGCATGTAAAACATAAATTTGATTTTTGTATATATTGATAACATTCCAGGGATTAATCGCCAAGAAGACTTGCCAATCATAACATGATAGATTCAATAAAAAGGTTACATTCACGCCAAAGATTAATATTTCGTAACTGTTGTACATTAATTAGGCGCCCTCTGGCATGACACTTTATTAGAGAGTATGCAAGAAAGTTTCCGGGAGACTACCCCTGCTGGCTGAGTTATCGCGAATACATAGATAAAGTAACAGATAGATTAGTGCAATTCTAAAATTGGGTTTTTCGGACTTGGGAAAATCAGTAATTTAACTTTGAGACTGCAATTGCAGTTCTGTATCAGATTTTTGTTTCAATCGGATGGGAAAAAATACAAAACACAAATTCAATTTTTGAATCCTATTGACCGCATACCAGAGATGATTCGCCAAAATTCAATAGATTCATAAAGAATAACACAATAGATTCATAAAGAATAACACAATAGATTCATAAAAAATGTTAAATTCAAGCCAAAGGTTAATATTTCGTAACTATTGAAAGTCAAAGCTATGGAAAGAGTTCTGTGATGTAACATCTTTATTAGAAGGTATGCAACAAAGCGTTAGGGAGAACATTTCCTCTGATATCAAACAGAATGCATCCTAATCTTTCTATTAATTAAACTACTAATGGGACAATGCGATAACGCTACTTGAAGTCGTAAATTTCCAATTCTTTCCGATTGTATAATTTTAAGAAACAAATGCAAAATCTAATTTATTTTCTTTCACGAGATTTCAAGTAGAAATGAAACTTCCCATCCGATTCGAAGCATTGACTTTTATTTTTCTAGTGATTGTCGAAAAGTCAGCGTTTAGCGGCAATCCAGGTCCAAACTATCCCCCGTGGTATTTAAAATTTCCCATTGACTAAGATCTTTTAAATTTAATCCGTTTTACTGGTGCATCCCAGGGGAAATTCCAAAAAGCAAGTTGAGCTGAAAATGGCTTTGACATGTTTTGCATATTGTTGCTTAAACGAGTACAAAGTGAACTTTTAAAGAGTAGACAAATCATTCAGAATTGTTGAAAACACAGAGTTAAAAATAAAGTAGTTTGTTTTGAAAAGCTAATTAGTTCATGTTTGTCTTTTAAAAAAACTAATCTTATGTTCGTCAGGATGTTACTTATTCATATAAAGCTGTTGGAAGTAATCTTCAGCTTAAGGTCTACAGGGTCAATAATTGGACACAGTTATGCAACAGAGAACCAACTTCTATAGCACTTTTGAGATATAGCTGTTTTTGTGAGGTTTTGCAGGAAATATTCCAATACCGTATTGTAGAAGAACGGGATTCTTTATAATTTCATTTTGAGGTAGATGAAAATATAGATGAGTTTCAGGAACAATTATTTAATTATTTTTTAAGTTCCACATTTCACAAGACAAAACAAACACGCACTCGAAAATACATAATACTTTCTTAGAATACAATCTAATAATGATCTCCAAAAAGGATTATTGGAAATATACTTCGATATTAATAAGGTGACGCCATCTGTTGTATCAAAAGAGAAGGTAGTAGAGTTATGTAACCGTTACAGTATTCTGAAAGTAATTATTGCATTATAAATATTTTTATGCAATGTTAAGTAGTTGGCTGAGTTTTACATGGCTTATCAATCTTTACAATAAGGTATTTTGTTCTCACCATAAAAATCAACAAAATATTCTGTTCCAGACTGCGTAAATACATATGACAATAAGAACTTTAAAATACCTTGGCAATTATCTTTGGTATAATTTTAGTATCTTAAATGAACGATTTAAAATTATTTTTATTTAATTTGATTTGTTTCAAATTTGTAAATAATTTTTGTATCAATGATGAACTGCATGATTGAAACTTTCTACAAATTTGAAGAAACGATAGTATTTAAGGTGTACGTACACACTTGAAACTACGAAAATCGTTCAAAATATCGAATGTTTTTTTTTTATTGCTTAATAATGTTCTCTGATCCTTTAGCTTTCAAACGATACCAAGATGTTGCCAATATTCCAAATATTTCTCGAGTTATACATATTTTTCTTGAGGTGCTTTCATTAAAAAGTCAAGTTACGGTTTTTTTAAAACTCATTTTATGAAGAATGATATTTTTCTACTATGTTGTTTCATTCAAACAATCATAACGCAACAAGAAAAGAACCAAATACAGTTATTTATATATCAAAATAATCTGTATGAAACAGCGGATATTTTGTGCCTCAATCAAAGTTATATTTTTAGAAATAAGTTTTTAATAACTATTTAAAAGTTAAAATGACAAAAAATCTCACTTTTTCTAATCATAGTTGATGAAAAAATTGTTTAAAAAAACTATTTATAACTATTTATAACTTGTTTGAGGCAGACAACAAGAAGACTCATATTAGGCATAAATTCCAACTAGAATTGTGTGTCTGTACAAATTAGAATTTAAGATATCATGTTTCAAAAAATAGGCTAATTATCTCATTAAAAATTATTTAATTAGTTAATAATCAGTGCAATATGGTTTTTCTCACTGAAATGAGTTTAAACATATATTAATGAGCTACTGTGAAAAAACTGGATTTTTGAAGTTAAAATTTAAAAACAAATCTTCTAGTGTGTATGTACACTTTAACTGTTTCAATATTTTAAGAATTTAATAATAATTTAAATTAAATTAGAATTAGAATTACAGCGTCACTTGGTCATCAGTTTGAGAAATAATAAACTCTAGGTTAAAAAATAAAGAAAGAAAAATAATTAAAATAAAACTTTTTTCGGTTTAAAATTTAAAAAAAGCGAACTTTTAAAATCTTTTTTTAAACTAAAAATATTTTAATATATGAATGAAGGAATACCAGGATATGAAAATAATTAAACTGGATTTCATCTCTAGAAATTCTTGTATTCATTAAAATTATATAGTAGTAACTGCTTTTTTGTTAAAAGATTTAAGAAATATCGAAAAACATGCTTTAAATAAAAAAAAATCCTTAAACAGAAAAAATAAATTAAATAAAATATTTTTGAAAGAAAAACATTAAAAAGAGCTGGGACTTTAAAGTAGATACAAAATAATATAATGCATTATGCTGCTTAGAAATGCATGCATTAGAATACTGTGCAACAACAATTTTACAAGTACTGGATTAAATAACGGATGAAGTCTCATCTGGGCTTTACATTACAAGTATGGGTATATATCAAATTTTGAATATAACCAATAAACCCGGCGAAACATTTGTTAACCAAAAGCTGCAACTAAATAAAATAATAATTCGACTAGATATACTTTTGAACCATTCCATTTTGTTCATTTTTGAAAATAAACTAAACAAGGTATGCTGCATTTGACAGATTATTGTGTCATGCGGGTTACTGTACAGATATACAGAAAATGCATTTTTGATTATTTCAAGTATTTACCTTCTTATTGTTTATAATGGAAACTAATAATATAAATAAATGAATGAAAAATAAAAGGCTTAACTATAATATTAGCAATCTAGTAATAATATTTTTCCCTATTAATATATCATCATTTTTTTCAATTAATTAAAATCAACGAAGCAATCACAAGAAAACAAATTAAAAATATTGAAATAAATTGAATGAGAAAAATTTCAAAACACATTTTTATTAGTGTACTATTTAAAAAGTATATTAAATTTTTTAAAAGTATTTGCAACCTTTTAGTTTTGATTTTAGCAGTCAATAATATAAATATTGTATTCTTGAATCTACTTGGCTCAAATTCACAACCATATAAAATAAATTTTATCCATGCAAAATTTAATTAAATTAATCCATTTATTGATAATTAAGTTATGTGAAGAATAAAATAATGCATTAACATTGAAAAATTCATGATTTTTGAAATTTTTAAACCCTTAGCAGATCAACAAGTTATTGATCCACGTATATCCTTTCAATCGACAGGGAATCCCTGTCGGAGAGTTTGGGGATGTTCTATGGCGTAAGAAAGAAAGATAGTGTTACGAATCTGTAATGCTGCTTCCCAGCATAGTTGGTTCCACCATCGGAAAGAATGTTTTACAGTCATCGGTATTAGACGGAGTCCGGTGTCGCGTCGAAGGGTCCCGGAGCTTGGCGACAAACTTGGCGACTTTGGCGCCAAAATAGTTTATACCCGAAACATCGAGAATTTTCCCGATCCGTCCAGTAGGAACGGAGATACGTCTCGAACGTTCCTGATTGGTTGAGAGGCGTCTAGCCCCGCCTCCTGAGACCTATAAAAGGAAGCGGCCGCAGCTGCTAGGGCAGAGTAGTCGGATTCGACAGAAAGAACTGTCCTTCCCGAGATTAGCGGAACAGCGACGGAGTCAAGTGAGTGCTGAATTAAGTTGTGCGCTACGGTCTGCATTAGAGTTGTGTGTTGTTGTCTGCACGTCTGGGCTGAAGATAATTGTGTGCTGTATATAGTTGTCGTCTTTGTGTTGTCCTGTGTGCCTTCGTGTAAATAAACGTCGTTGTTTCATTTTCTACTGCCGCCTGCTGATTGAATGTTCTCCACACCATATAACTCCCACTATCCAAACGAACCCCGGAATTTTCGCAACAATAGGAAGGGAGGAAGCTCGCGACTACCCTGGACCATCGCAGACCAAATTTATATGCTCTAAAAAGTGCCTACAAAGAATTGATTTTAATAGCCAATTCAACAATAATTTCATTGAATTCGTAACAAAACTTAAAAAAGAAAAACAACAAACATCGTTTGTGGGATAAAGAACGGCGGCATTGGACATCAGATGAGTGGAAGAAAGTCGAGTCGAAACCAATGCCCATAAACGGATACTTATTTTATGGTTATTTTGTGAATCTAAATTAAAAATGTCGATTGCAAATATTTATGAAATCTCCTATGATAAATAATTGGAATAAATTTGCTTTACTTACCAATACTTGTAAAACCCAGATGACATTGTGGGATACTGTGCGACACCCCTACCTCGCCAGAGGCCATGTGGGAATTTGATGGAGCCGCCGAAGAGCAATCCCACCTAGCACGAAGGAACAAACTACACTTGATGACATTAGACCCATGCAAACAATAAAGAACCCTCTAGAGAAAATGTATATTGGTGCGATATCATGGGATATAAAATCAAATTGTTTCACTTTCGGAATCATAACTTTTCAAAGCATTTTTTTTCTTTACTTTTTGTATGCAATTGTTTTTTACTTCTGCATATCTTAAGAATATCATACTAATTTTTATCTTGAGAATCTTACAAGCTTTCAATGGTACTTCACCGAGATCCATGGATTCCATTTTCATTCAATGAATTTCTAATATTTTTTCACTTTAAAAATTCATAAGAATCGAATTAAATAACGAGCAAAAAAAAAAAAAAAAAAAAAAAGAAGAAAAGTAAACAAAAAGTTAAGTACAATTATAATAACAGCATTGATGAAACTATTTCGTACTTGCTGCTGATTATTGCTTAGTTAGCACTTAGTGGGAATTAAATAACCACTTTTTGCTAAACAAATAAAAGCTGGCAACATAAAAAAGCGCCTTCTTCGGATTGTGGAAAGTATCTTCAGAACTTATTCATAAAAAGGTAAGAACTCTTAATAAAATGAAAAAAATAGCATCGTAACACTAAAGTGAATATGACATATATGACAAAAAGCTAATAAACTTAAAAAAAATACTTCAATATGTTCTTTTAGCAATTCACTTTGCTATTGAAAAGGAAAATGATGAGTGAACATATTCTTGAATGCATCATTTTTTTTCAGCACATACAAAGCAAATTAGGATAAACCTTAATAACAGCGTCTTCCTTTTTTAGCTAAAAATGTTTCAAAAAAGATTGTTTGTTTGTCTTTCTTAAGAAAAAGAATCTTTGAAGCGTTCTTGTCTTCTTCCTATTGTTGAAATTTGCGGTCAACCGTGATAAAAAAAAATGTTTTTATCTACTTTCTTTTATTTAAAAAACTAACTATACAAAATGTAATATTATTTATTACGTATAAGGTTTTAAAGAAATTTATCTTTTATGTAAGAAAAGAAATTTATCTTATTATATTAAAACTCTTTAAACACAAAAAGTTCTTTTGTTAGCCTTAGTGAAATAAAAACTGAGTTTCAATATTTATCTGGTACCTACACTGTATGATAAGCCTGCGTTCTATACAATATCTAGATGTTTTATATAAAGACATTATTTAGACAAAGCACGAAAAAAAAGTCATGCTAATATTATTATTTAAAAAGTTTATTAGTTTTGAAAATTGTTCACAAAATATAATGTTCCTCATCTTTATTAACATGGCTATCGAGGGTATAAAACTTTGACGATACTTTCTGCATGCCTGCGCATCGCTGGTTTCATTTAAACACATGCAACAAGAAATAAAAATAAAAGTCTCTGAAGTAAGTATTTCACTATTATGCAGGTTTAATCCAGTACCAAATATAATCTCAATCGAGTTTTTCTAAAAAGTTGCTTTTCTTAAACCAGTCATATATTCCATAATTTGTCAGTTTGACTGTTGACATTCTATAAATAATTTAGAAACTGAGTGAAATGCTTAAACGCTTCATTCATTGTCGAACAGTTCTTGGCATTCTATAAAACCTAGTTTACTGTATCTAACCTAGATATTCTAATGCAATAACTGTATTTAGGCATTTTATTAGTTCTTATTGTATCCAGAGCTTCTAACAGTCCGAACTGTACCTGGGCATTCTAACAGTCCGAACTGTACCTGGGCATTCTAACAGTCCGAACTGTACCTGGGCATTCTAACAGTCCGAACTGTACCTGGGCATTCTAACAGTCCCAAGTGTACCTGGGCATTCTAACAGTCCCAAGTGTACCTGGGCATTCTAACAGTCCGAACTGTACCTGGGCATTCTAACAGTCCCAAGTGTACCTGGGCATTCTAACAGTCCCAAGTGTACCTGGGCATTCTAACAGTCCCAAGTGTACCTGGGCATTCTAACAGTCCCAAGTGTACCTGGGCATTCTAACAGTCCCAAGTGTACCTGGGCATTCTAACAGTCCCAACTGTACCTGGGCATTCTAACAGTCCCAAGTGTACCTGGGCATTCTAACAGTCCGAACTGTACCTGGGCATTCTAACAGTCCCAAGTGTACCTGGGCATTCTAACAGTCCCAAGTGTACCTGGGCATTCTAACAGTCCCAAGTGTACCTGGGCATTCTAACAGTCCCAAGTGTACCTGGGCATTCTAACAGTCCCAACTGTACCTGGGCATTCTAACAGTCCCAACTGTACCTGGGCATTCTAACAGTCCCAAGTGTACCTGGGCATTCTAACAGTCCCAACTGTACCTGGGCATTCTAACAGTCCCAACTGTACCTGGGCATTCTAACAGTCCCAACTGTACCTGGGCATTCTAACAGTCCCAACTGTACCTGGGCATTCTAACAGTCCCAACTGTACCTGGGCATTCTAACAGTCCCAACTGTACCTGGGCATTCTAACAGTCCCAACTGTACCTGGGCATTCTAACAGTCCCAAGTGTACCTGGGCATTCTAACAGTCCCAACTGTACCTGGGCATTCTAACAGTCCCAACTGTACCTGGGCATTCTAACAGTCCCAACTGTACCTGGGCATTCTAACAGTCCCAAATGTAACTGGGCATTCTAACAGTCCCAACTGTACCTGGGCATTCTAACAGTTCTAACTATATCAAGGCATTCTAACAGTTCTAACTATATCAAGGCATTCTAACAGTTCTAACTATATCAAAGCATTCTAATAGCTCTTATTGTGTCTAGCCTAGACAGAATGCTGTTTTCAAATAGAAGGTAACACATCAAAATATACTTTGAGATATTGGCTAAGTTCTGTTGACAAACCGGTGACTGTATTCCCATCTTAAATACTATCACACTATGTTGTATTTTGTGTTCTATCCACCAACGCATATAATCTTGTCCGTATTTTTTGAAAAGTTGTTTTTCTTAAATCTGTCATATATTTCATAATATGGGCATTGACATTCTATAAATAATTTAGAAAATGTTTGAAATGCTTAATCGCTTTATTCATTGTCTAGCAGTTCTTGGCATTCTATAAAAGCTAATATATTGTAGCTAGCCTATACATTCTAATAGCTCAAATTGCATTTAAGCCTTCTAATACTGCATTTAATTGCATTTAGACACTTAAATAATTCTACTTATGTTTAGGCATTCTAACAACTCTAATTGTATCTAGGCATTCTCTAATAGTTCTAACTGTATGTAAGCATTTTAATAGCTCTTATTCTATCTAGCCTAGACAGAATGCTGTTTTCAAATAGAAGGTAACACATCAAAATATACTTTGAGATATTGGCTAAGTTCTGTTGACAAACCGGTGACTGTATTCCCATCTTAAATACTATCACACTATGTTGTATTTTGTGTTCTATATATCCATAACGTGGCACGTTCTAGTTTGAAATTTTCTATCACTCTCGTTCAAAATTTTTGGGTTCAAAATTTAGCATACACTTACATTCTTGGTTGTCCATTGCATTCTTACTTCGTTCTTACATGCTTAATTTGATACTTCTAAATTTGCACTAAAATTTACTAAATTACTAAAATTTGTTTAGACTGCAACAAATGCAACAAATTTCGGATCGTTACCAGCACGAATGACGTTGAACGAAATTTGTTTTTTGAAGAGGCATTGAAAAACTTTGGTCACAACTCGATAATTGTTTAAATACCGAAAGTAATTACATCGAAAAGTAAATTTTGCATAGAACTTTCAGATACAAATAAAGTTATTGTAAAATGCCGTTCTTATTTTGTTTTCTTAAGCAGTGCAATTAACATTTTCACTGACCCTCGTCTCGGGAAAGGCGGGAGGGTCGGTCATATTCAGATTATACATAAAAAAAGTGTGTAAACAGATGACATAAATGGTGGCTAATTATTCATCTGAGTTTAAATGACAGTAAAACAAGTATTCTATTTGCATTAAAAAAATAAAGAATAAAAGGAGGAAAGAAAAGAATTTAATTCGTCCAAAAAAATTCATTCTTTTGAACGAAGACCGTAGATATTTACCATAAACTATTTTAATGCCAAGGAGAAATTACGTTTATTATTAGAATGATAAAGAAAGAGGTTTCTTGCAATATTCTTAGTTGTTTTGATGTCTTTGGTCTAAAAAAAAAAACTAATGTAATGGACCATGAGGGTTGTGTACATGAATACAGCAAAACATATATAAAACGATACTACTAAAGCGAAGTAAACAAAGCCTTTATTTATAAATGTAGCAATTTGTTTCAACGTATTTTCGCTTGTTACAATCTCTGAAAGATGATGCATCAATCCAGATCACAGCAACAAGTGCGTCAACGATAACTCACAGAAAGAACGATAGTTTTACTTATTCCATTAGGGTTAGCTTACGTCAGCTACAGATTATTTGATTGCATAATAATAAAAGCATTCCCATAGATGAAATCGAGAAATCTCAGTCTAGATAATGGACTGAGACAAATAAATGGAAAACTGGAGCATCAGACAGATAAATGGAATTCCATTAATAATCTCTGTAAAAGTCCATCATACTCAAGTTTTTTCTTAATAGTATATGAAGTAAAAGGAAGTATTGTAATCATTAAAAAAAATTCGAATTCCAGATTTTGACCAATCTCACGTTTCAGACCACCCTGAGAACAAAAAGACATTTTTGAAAGATATCCATCTGTTTGTGACAAAAATAACTCAAAAATGCTAAGAGCTAGATGGTTGAAATTTGGTATACGGCCTTTACACCAAATTTTCATATTTCTGTTAAATTTTGAGTAGAATCCATTCAGTGGACGTATGGTTTTCTTAATGTACGCTGTCATGGTAACTACTAAACAAAGAAAGATAGATAATCGTCTACAGTATAGGCACTTATAAAATTTTGAATTAAATGAAACGAGAAGTTGACATTCTGTGAGTTTTTACTTTCAAGATCATGTGAACGCGACAATTCAAAAACCACAGTCAAATATATCAAATTTGATATGGGATTTTGCGACTAAAAATACAGTTTCCTGTCGAATTTATTTGTTTTAATCGGTTGGGAAAAGCGTGTCTGAAGCACAAATTCGTTTTTCGATTACCATTAAAACCGCATTCAAAAGATTAATCGCCAAATAACTCGCCAAGGATGACACGATAGATTCAGTAAAAATGCGATATTAACGCCAAATGTTAATATTTCGCAACTATTGTACGCCAACACCATGCAAGGCGTTCTCTGAGATAACATCTGTATTAGAAAGTATGCGAGAGAGTATTGGCGAGACCACACCCGCAGGGTATATGCATACAAACCAATATTTATTTGATGGAACTTATCAAATTGCCACTTAAAAATGGTGCATTGATTTGCGTATAGAGTATATAGAATCTAGAGAGAAAAGCACGTTGTCTCAACCCATATTTGTATGCATTTTTTTATTTTATTTCAATTTCATCTTGTTTTGTTCCTAAAAGAATATATTAAAATTTCATTAATTGTAATTATATATTCAAATTAAGAAATGCGGAGGGGGATCATTTTGGAACATTTAAATTTATGTTGAAAACTACTTATAAAAACGAACCAAAGAACCAACCCCTTAGTCCCAAGAAGTGATTTTTCAATCCACAATTTTTATTCCCATTGGCACCAAGACCTTTCAAGGCTTCTAGAAATGTAATGATTAATAGCCTTTCCTCAATTACCTCCCATCCCCCCCACACACATTTCTGCCATTTTCGAGGGGAATCTCGAAAACATTATTTCTCTATCCATTTCTGTATAAGAAAAAAAAATTGAGCGAGAGGCAGATAGCTATTGATTTCGTCAAGTTTCGTTTCATTCTAGTAGTTAAAAGCGTTGTTGCTCGGGATTGAAATCCCGTCATATATAATATTTTTAATGTAAAAACTAATTTGCATAAAATATTATAATATGCAATGCACTTTTATCATCTAAAATATTTATTCTCATCTATGTCTGCTTTTTAATTAAAATGAGAATATGTATTGAACCAAATACTTTTCAAAAACTAAAAGAAAGCTGATTTTCTGCATAGTTTAGTAATATTTTTTTATAGCATCACAGCGAGTTTTGTTCATAAATGCTAAAGTATAAGAATGGCTGTCTTTGTTTGAGCAATTGATTTGAACGTAATTTTTTTTTTTTAAAAAAAGTTACTACTTTATCCCCGGGAGGACAACTCGAAATGAGGACGAGATGCTTCCGGTATGGTAGTTGGATCTTGTCATCCTGGTGGGTATCTAAACAGATAAGGGATCTGGCTCCTCCCATCGATAACGGGACGTACTTCCTTCTGGAAGGGTTGTACCGTAGCCGGTAACAGCCCTTAGGACTCAACCACAGTTCCTGCCAATGTTGCTGTTGTGGTGGTCCGGTCATTCAGTACTCTTTATCCATGTCTTTCGGGGAGCGGGGGTGGAGAGTCAGTGATATGACTTATTACTTTAAGACCAATAAAAGCATTGTCATAAGACGTAATAAAATGAAAAAGAAATAAAAAAAAATAGTGATAGAATATTTCAAAGTGTAAAAAAAAAGAAGACAAAAGTCTTGTAAATTTCTAATTAATTGAGTAAATTTTAGTACTTCGAAATTTTTTTTTCTTGTCTTAAATAATAGGTATTAGTCGAATTCCGCGAGTACTGGTATTCGAATTTTAGTCGAGTTGTTTAGTAGAACGTGTGGAATATACATACATACAATAGTCATACATGTAATATACATTCATACAATAGTCATACATGTAATATACATTCATACAATAGTCATACATGTAATATACATTCATACAATAGTCATACATGTAATATACATTCATACAATAGTCATACATGTAATATACATTCATACAATAGGCATACATGTAATATACATTCATACAATAGGCATACATGTAATATACATTCATACAATAGGCATACATGTAATATACATTCATACAATAGTCATACATAGCTATAATTATTTCTATTTATATTAAGCTGCAAATTCATGAGAGCTAGATATGTCATTAATAATTGCCTTTCTCAACTGATCTTCCCACTTCCAAGAGAAATCTCAAAAAGTATTACTTTATTTTCTCTTCTCTAAGAAGAAAAACAATGGCAATATCTCCCCAATCAAAAGCATTGTATCGATTTTGATATGTCATTAACATTTTTCTGCACCCAATCCCACTCGTCTTTCATTTTGAGAGATATCGCAAAATAAAACTTTAGAAGAGTTCTACAATTCAAAGATTACGGACATTTTTTTTTCAATTAATTTCATCAGTATGCAAAAACAGTTAATAAATTAAAATCGTTTAAAAATTATCACGCAATTGTACTTTTATTTTAAGCTTTCATTTGTTGTGATAAGATGTAGCTCATTGGAGCTGACCAGCATAACCAAATTAATAATATTAAATGGGGTGGGGAACCAACTGGTCATCAAAAGATTGTAAATTGATTTTTTCCTTGAAAGCCGCGGTGAAAAAGAATTTCTTGTTATACATACCTACAAGCGTGCGTACATAATATAGGGCATTGAAAGTAATTATGTCACAGTATTAAATTTCTGAACGATTAGAGATAGCATATATTTTCCATTCGAAAAACTGAACTTAATGATACAAATGACTATTTTAAAATTATTTGGGCTAGGAAAAATCCAGGTGAAAAAATTAAGAACTCTAATTTTTGTATTGTCGTTGATTCCTGTCATATTTAATAAAATATTCTTCACATACATGTATTTTATACATGTTCAATGAATGAGTTATTAAGGTATGAATTTTATTAACCTCTTCGTCGTCCGTAACGCTTTTAGTGCGTTCAAGTGAAACTTCTGCAGGGCGGTTCTACATTGTAAAACTTTCAAAAATTTAAAACGCTTTGTAAATATTAATTGTCTGAGTTTTTATTTTTGTTTGTTTTAATGCGGCGAAAAACAGAGGAAAAACAGGCATTTTCTCGGACCGAGAGGACGACAAAAGGGTTTAAATAAGCAATGGCTAATCTAGGAAATCCTGCTACGTTGTTGAATCTATTTTTGTCGAGGAGGCCATTGAAACTCTGCTATAAAAAATGTAATACAAAATTTCATAAATCTGCCATTTTTGGTCTCAAAACAGTGGAAATTTCTGTATTTAAATCTTAACGCTTTAAAAATACTTTACTAACAATTGGGAACTGTATAAAATTTAAATATCTTTAGGTTTTTAGACAATACATTTACTTGTTCCATTTTAGTTTATTTGCATGTTAATATAACAACAATATTAGGATTAATTTTGGATGGACCTTATTATTTTGAGCTTCGGTATAATGACAACGCCTAAGCTGGCACTCCTATCTTCTAGATTCCATGCCATACTTGCGAGAGGGCATCTGACCTATGACGTCAGAATTAACCTGCCCAAGGCATACAAAAACGATGGATATTTAGTGAAACTATGTTTCGAACCTAGAGCCCAGAGTCAAGACCTTACCACTAGATTAGAGAGCCATAGTTCAATAACATAAAATATAATTTCTGACATGTAATGCAAAAAATTATTGGATAATTTTCAACGATCCTGGAAGTTTTATCAACTACTTCTATAGTTAAAATACCAAAAATTTACAACTTCAATTTTCTAAAAACTTCTTGAATAAAAAAAAAATCTGAAATCAGTTAATCCTTTTTGACATGGTGAAAATGGATGATTCGTTTGCAATCTCAGTATCCACGAAAAAAATACGAAAAAAAAATTATTTTAATGGAAATTTTTGCCAAATATAGACTGTAATGTTGAACCACATTATATTCATTTTCTTCTTCATTTCTCTAAAGGGCATACTGCTATTCAAAATCATCGTACGATAAATGACATTTTAAAAGAGAAGTTTGCGCCGTAGTGGGCGTGGGAAAATGAGAAGAAAGATTAAAGCTCTTCAACAGACATTTGCTATCACGATGATTAAGGAAAAGAAATTTTCTTATGGTAAAGAAGTCTTGTCGAAAGTTTAATCCAAATGTTCACATAAAATGCAAGTTCGTAATTTCTGAAATTTTTTAAAAATCCAGTTTTTATAGGATTTTAAGGTTTGGAGTTTATGATGAGATTGTAATAATGGAACATAAAATAATCTGGAACCCAACATTGCTTTAAAAGCTATGCAGAAATAAAATGAAAATACCGTATTTTCTTTCAGCAAGTCATAATGAAAGTTTTAAAAGAATTTCTACTTCAGAGGGAGAATTTGAACATTTCAGAATTAAACCAGCTAAAGACGTATTCTCGAAATATTCTAATGAATATGTTATTTCCTCAATCATTAATATAAAGTTTCTGTTAAGTTTTTAATTTCTGGTAAGAGCTCAGATTTTTATTTTCGGAGTTCCGTTTTGCGCATTGTAACATGGTGAATAAAACCAAGCCTGTATTTTAGAACCTTTTCTCAAACATTTGAAATCCAAATTCGGCACGGAAAAAAATTTGTAGAAACAGAATCATACATTGAAGAGTATTTATCTAATCATTACATTTTTGAGTTTACACGTTACATGTAGGTGAATGTACAGATTGACAGATAGACAACTTATTGACAAATTCGATATGTATCTACACTTTAGATCTAAAACTGTATACAAAAATTTATCAATTTAGCTCTTTACGTTTTATAGTCTTATACATTCGGGCATGGAGACACATTTTCTTTGAATAGATTTCGTTTAAAATTTGGTGTTCAACTGTCTAGCTCAAAGCGTTCTTCAGTTATTGTACTTAACCATTTTTCACTTTGTAGTTATAAAGTTAACTTGTATTCAGACATGATTTCTCTGAAAAGATTTCTTTCAAAATTTGAAGGGGGAAAAAGCACAGTGCAAAGACCATATATCAGATTTTATCCACCACTAGAAATAATGCTAAAATGTATTTTTCATATTCAGAGAAGTTTGAAATATGGGAATTTTGTCAAAATTTTGAGTACTAATTTTTTTTTTTTTGATGATTACAATTCTACGTCTATATAAGTAGTATACGAGAAACTAATAAAAGAAAATAAATAAAGATAAAATGAATGTGAAGTTTGGTTTAAAATTGCAATAATTGCTTAAATTCTTCAACTTCTATGTAGAATTTGGATTATATCGACTCTCAGTAACAACATTAAGTAATTTGTTTACAACATAGCATGCTCTAAAGTATTATTACAAACCTGTAAAGTTGCTTCCCAGCATGGTTAGTTCTATCACCGGAAAGACTGATTTACAATCATCTGCATTGGATGCTGCTTGGTTACCGAACCAGTGATCCCAGAGCTTGTCACAAACTTGGCGACTTTGGCGACAAAATAGAAAATGTTGGAAACTTCGAGAATTTTAACGATCTACCTAATAGGAACTGAGATACGTCTAGAACCTTCTCGCTTCGTCTCCCGGGAACTATAAAAGGCCGGCAGTCTCAAGCTGCAAGGTGTTTGAATTAAATCGTAGTCTGTGTCGTAGATAAGTAACGAGTCTTCGAGAGGATAGTGAAACAACGGCGGAGTGCCAGCATCGTGTGAAGCCCAAGCTATTTCTGAACTGAGCTGTGTGCCGAGTCCTGTGGCGTTTATTGTGGAAAGCAGTATCAAATTGTGTGTGGAGTCGTATGGTAGCGAGTCGGCAGTTGGATACAGCCAAAGTGAGAAGACAGAGGGGAATCTCAGCCGTTTGGAGATATCGTAGAGCGAAGCTCCCAGTATCAACTCTCTTGCTGCATTCTGTCTGGCCGCTTTGTGTGCTGTGGTCGATTACTCCTTTTGGGCTACTGTTTGCTGTAGCGTGCTGCTGTGTGCTGTCCTGTGTTCGTCTCGGCTGTAAATATTTGTCGTCTTTTTGTTAGCGTCTTCGTGTTAAATAAACGTCATTGTTGTTTTTTACTGAGGCCTGCTGATTGCTTTCAAACCATGCACCCACTACAGGTGAACCTGGTGATCCGTAACAATATATTAATTTCTGAAACAAGATAAAATATGGCTTATACCACTGTAAATTTAACGCACAATTATACAAACTTCTCAACTATATTTAAATTGTGTATATGGATTATTGGCAATATTTTGATGTAAATGCCTTTTCCGTTATTATAAATCAACATAGAGTTTTAAATAATCAAATGCTAGGTTTCTTCAGTATTTTAGTATTAAGGAATTTTTAAATAATTTTACGTAGCATTTACAGCGAAAAAAATAGATAAAAATAATTTCTATAGAAATACTATCACAGGGCTTTTCGTCTACCTTTTTAAAAAATCTAATTTCAGGTTTTAGTCAGTGCTGTTAGAAAGTAGCATTATTTTGAACATTAGTTTTTGAAATTGTTTCGTTTACCAGTTCAATTTATGAGAAAAAAAATATTCTTGTTTAAGTAAGAATAAAATTATGAAACGTCGCTTTTTATTTCATGATGAAATATAATTTTCCTTACATAATTCAACAATTTTTCGATGCATTACAGAAATTATTTTGTAGGATAATTCAAAGAAATAGGTATTGACATTTAGAAGAGTATAATATAAAACCAGTAAACTAGTGTCCAAAAGTTAATCACAACTGGTACCTTTTTGAATTCTGGCGGAAATCTTAGCCAGAATAGCGATAAATGCGATAAAAAATAAGAGATTATAAAATAAGAAAGCAATCCGAGAAAATGTAATAATCATTTGTATTATCCAAAGAAGCAGTTTGAAGAAAATAAGAAAATTGGGATAAATTAAGTTCATACTTTAAGGAAAATTGAATAAAATATTAAATGTACTTTTATGAGGTGTGTGATTATCTCTGACAACAAGGCATCCTTTGACAAAATTTCTATATATTTTATGAAATATTGTATGAGTGGGTGGCTAAAAGAATTCCAAACGTCAGAAGAATTTTCTACAGTTTTGGAACGGAGCTCGGTGGATGTGGAAGAACCCCAGTTTATCTCCCTAGCATATCCCACATATTCTTGATAGGAGTCAAATCAGACGAGGGAGGAGGACAAGGTCTGCCTGGAATATTAAGAAAGCCGTCGATTAGACTGGCATAGTGATAAGATGGTCATTATCCATGAATATGAATTAAGGACAGGCAGCACTTCGACACAGACGAACTTAAGGTTCAAGAATTTCATTGCTCCAACTTATAACAAACACAAACCCCCATTTCAAAGATCTGGAGATTTGTTTGGCCATCTGGTACGAGCCTACCCACACAATGATTCCTCTTGATGGTAACCAACCTTTCCCATGATGTATCAGTGATGAAAACGGGTTCCATGTCCTCTCCACATTATCAGCCGATGAAAATTTCATCAATGAACACATTGGCCCGCTGTCCGAAACTCCGGAACTAATGTTTCAAATTGCAGCTCAAAAGAGCACGTTTATGCGTACATTTGAAAGTTATGCAAATTATTGGTCATTTGGAATATAACTTAAATTTATTGAGTCTACTGTCAAGAATTCGTAATTTTGTGGCGGCTGTGAGCTCTGAACCTAGATCTTTGGCGCAACTGGGCTTCTGATGTCACGTAGTTATTGTCAAGCATTCTTTTTGGCGAACTGTTACGACTCTTGGGCAACCTGATAATGTGCGTCAGCTAACATTTCCCGAATTTTGAAACCTTTACCAGTCTTAAGATCATTTTCTGAAACGCGTTCAGAATTCGAGACACGTCAGTTTGTGATCGCCCAGATTCTAGCATTTCAAAAATAATTCTTTTTGCAAACATATCCATTTATCGTCTTTGCGCCATCATTCGATTACATTACATTCTTCCACACGAAACCTGTTTGAACTACTTATGCCGAGTAAACCATTTATCAGCGTCCGACATGCTTAGCTGTTTTACTGTGTGTCCGCCAGGAGAACACTTCTGGCCAAGAGTCTTTATTTATGGCGGTCGTTACAGAAACAAGTTTCGGTAGGAAAGATCTATTTCAAATAGGAAGTTCGGATGGGAGTCTGATAGTCATTTTTTTCCATGGTATCAATTTAAAGCGATAAAAAAGATCATTCGTCTTTTTGCCGATGCTCGTGTCTTTATATTTATGGATGACACACACACACATGAAGATGGCAACTGAGATGTTTTAAAACAAAGATTAATTTTTTTCCTTCAACAAATGACTCTATTCAAGACACTTCGAATCAATTCACCAATATTTATTCAAAGCTTCTTCCGCATTTAACAAATTATATTTAACTTTCTAAAACCAATCTATGATTCATTTCTTTAAATAAAATTGATATAATTGATCCCATCAGTTGATATCAAAAACTGAAGTATTATTTCTGATCACGTTTGCAAAAAGAACTAAAAAATAACAACCTTGTGTCTCCCTGCTGTCTGTAATGCTGCAATCGCCCTGAAAGAACTGAAATTCAATTTCTTTCGGGTCTGGGAAACATTTGATGTATGAAGACGTGCCTTAGTTTCATAAATAACTGGTAAATTGCAAAAGTGATAGGTTAACATCAAAACATGTTACTTAGAAAACGTGTTTCACATTAATTATCTGATTTTTAAAGATTGTTTCTACTAGAAAATAAACTGTTTTTAAAGACATTTTGTGAGATTCTTATAGTAAAATAATTGATAACATTGTATGAAAAAAAAAATGAAAGGATCAATAATTGTATTGTTTAAAAAAAATGTTGATTCTATGTAAAATCAGGAGTAATCTTTAATAATAATAATAAAAACGAATGTCTATGTGTATTGATACTCAACAAGATAGATAAAATTGATTTGGAGCAACCAAATTTGACGCAAATAAAATTTAGAGGGAGAAAATAAGCATCTTGTAGCAGTTTTTTGAAATCTGAATAAGAATTTAACTAATTTTAAGCAAGATTTTCCAAAACTCTCTATAATATTACTTTTATAAAGCTGATTTATAATCAGCCTCTTGAAATTTAAATGTTAAGAAAGAGTTCTTAATTAGAAAAATAAAAATCTATTGTTGTGGTAAAGCATCTGCGTAGGTTACAACCGTGGCGGACAGCGACAACCAAACATCTGCTGCCAACATTCGTTTTCACAAGTTAACATAGGCTAAACGATTACAATTCTTTCATCGATACACAAAGTGAACCTTACACTTTTCAAAATGCATACCGTTTTAAGATTAAAAAAATATTTTTGAATGATACTAATTTAATTATCAAACAAATTTTTTTTCTATATTTTTGCAAATTATTTTTAAAATTTGCAAAAATTTAGAAGTCTAATTTTTAAGAATAATTTCCATCAGGTGCGATGAAATTGAAACCGTTTTCATTATTTTTTTATATATTTAATTTTATGGTATTTTTTACATCGTTGAAAGCTAAGAAAGGGAAAGGGAGGATACATTATTATCCATGGAATTTTCATAGCGAATCACAAAAGGTATTGAATTAGCAGCGAAAGACAACATATGATTATCTAGACACTTAAGTATCAAAAGACTTTGTGATGGCTTTGAAACCGACTCCATTAGGATACACCATATGCACTATAAACAGGACAAGTACAAGATAAAATAACACTGCTTTAATTTGTGACACGGCATGATGTTTAAAAATATTTTTATTTTATAGAATCCCAAAATGAAGCATAAGATATCTAACAGACATGTAATTCATTCAAAAGACCTGGCAAGAATTCTTCGAGAAATATTTGAACATTCCGTCTGCGTAGGCTTTTAGGTATAAAGTATGATCCTACTAAGTATCCTAAATAATACCAGATGCAAAACAGTAACAAAAGAACTGAAGTATTGACATAGCCAGTGTGTTCAGCAGCCTCATAAACTGCGTGAAAACTTTGTTTCCAAAGAAGGATAGGTACCTTATTATCATTCATATGGCCTTCCAGAAGTCTTCGATACCTGAATCAAATATATTGTAACTATATTAATTGATTCCGACTACTTTTTCGAACTAGTACAAGTAGTTCTCCAAAAACTTTTTCGAACGCTCTTTATTAAAATTATTATAGGTTCTCCCTCTCATGCAAAATTGCTGCTTTTAAGAAATGCTATGAACATAAAAAATGATCAGATTTTTAGTTTTCAGAGTCTCGCACACGATAGTTTTATGCTCTTCAATATTGTAACAAAAACCTAATACATTTTTAAAAACCCCCCTTTTTTGGCTGATTGAGGAAAATTTGATCCAAAACTATAATTTTAATAATACAATCGCGTATCGTTCTTTATACAAATCATATTTTTGATTTATCGAGCTAAAATGCTTGAAAAGATATAACCCCTTTAGTTCGGAATTTAATACGGATTAGCACTAAATTTTATACCTATCGCGTTAGTTTGATTCGGAACGTCACATAGGCAGATTTTCTTTGAAATTATTTCGTTCTGAATTAGATAAAAATCGACAAATTTCGTTTAAATATCAGTTACCGAATTTCTTTTCTCTGAATCAAAGCAGTATTGAGTGATCGGGTCCATAGACTCAGAGACAGACAGACAAATATTATTTCCTAAATGATTTTTTTATCTGAGGGAAATCTGAAGCCTACTAAAACGTGGAAAATCATCAAAATCGGCAATTTGAATTTTTTTTCACAATTTCAATACTTTAACTTTGCATTCTATTAAAAGGAAGTTAAAAAAATCACTTGAAAGTTTGACAAAGAACCAAACACATTAAATCAAACATTTCAATTTTAGAAATCAAGTCCGCATTAATACATTAATCGACAACTGCGAGACAATCCGCAATTGAACTTCTCTATCCATGACGTCGAGTATGACTCACCGCTTAGAAAAAATACTACGATTGAATCAAATTGATTTCTAGGACCGGAAACTTGCAATTTGACATGACTGTCATGATGAATAAATTTGCCTTTTGAAGCGAACTAATAAATTTAAAATGAATGAGCGCTTAAAAGATATTGGATTAATCTTTTAACAATGAAAAGTTGGCGCAAAATTGGATGGAACGCTTTAAAATGTCCAAGTTTCTTTCAAGACTTTTAATACGTCCAGGAAAATTGTGTAATACGTCTTCGATTTCCAACTTTTAAACTCGCTTGTACTATCATAGTAAATTCTGATGAGCAAGTCATTAGAGTATAAACAAAGTAGTGTTTTGAAGTTTTAATTAGTATTATAAAAAAAGTTTACATGCAGCTTTTAAGTTTTTCACGTATACGATTTCACATTACTCATTCCAGCTCTTAATGCCCTTTTATTCCCTACTGGTAAGATCTGAAGAACGATTAGATTCTTAATACAGTATACGAAGCCAATTACATATGTCTTTAAACCTTTCGATTAAAACTTCAATTTGTTCTGACATCTAAATATAAAATACACTTTAATGAGACCCTTTTCTATTGAAATTTCTGATTCAACATGGACTACTTCACTTTACAAAAAGCTATTAAACGACTATTTTGGCACCAGAATTGCAGAGAACATGAGGTTTTTTAAATCCCTTGATTGTGAAATCTCTGAAGGAAAAGATTTGCAAAGTTCCAAAAAGAGAATTTTAGAATCAAATTTCGATTTTGAAAACAAGATCTCATTTAGTTGAAGTCTTTTTTTTTAAATCTTTTTTTCTATATTTATGGAAATAGATTTATGGATCTTTCAGTTCATTATATTAAAACGAAATCTTCGCATTCTAATAAAAGCTGTATGCTTTTCAAATAAAATTTGTGCAATTTTTCTTTTTGTTGATCGGCTTAAAATTTCAGAGTTGTAAATGCAGTCTACCTGTCTATTTACGTTAGTTGAAATAAACTATCATCCACTCAATATATCGATTTCTATTCATTTCGAAGCACGAAGTTATTGCTTGGTTGTTTTACATACAAAGTAAAACCGGTTTGTTTTAGCATAAATAACTGATGAACTGCATTTTCTGACTATCATGAATGGTGCATAAGATGAGTTTTTTTTTTAGTTTAGTTAAATTAACGTCCCGATTTTTTAAAGCAATACTAGAACTATTTTGGGATGGGCCTCGTAGGTGACGAGTGACGAGGACGACATCCAAGCTGGCGATTCCTCGCCAAACTTCCACACCACACCAGCAGAAAACCCCAATGGATTTAACGTGCACCAGGCCCGCTTTTACGACGGTTCTTTGATGGAATCGAGTCTTGAACCTAAAGCCTTTCGGTTCCGAAGTCGAGACCTTACCACCAGGCTACCTCGACCCGCTTAAGATATAAGAAATTTACTATGCGCTGCATGATGGGTGTATATTATCTATCGGCGAATTTGAGTCATTGTTTAAAGTTCTCCATTGATCAAGATTTTAGAAACAAATTTATTACAGACTTTTGATTTTATTTTACATATCTCTATGCAGAATGGTTTAAATCTTTTGTTTGTTGGTGCTTAGAAACTTCACCACCATTTTGAGTAATGAAAAACGATTATTTGTGAGGAAACACCGCATTTGTTCGATTGTCACATATGTCCTATATATGTCACATATGTCATATAGATTGTCCTATATATGTCACATATGTCCTATATACGTCACATATGTCCTATATACGTCACATATGTCCTATATACGTCACATATGTCCTATATACGTCACATATGTCCTATATACGTCACATATGTCCTATATACGTCACATATGTCCTATATACGTCACATATGTCCTATATACGTCACATATGTCCTATATACGTCACATATGTCCTATATACGTCACATATGTCCTATATACGTCACATATGTCATATATAGATTGTCCTATATATGTCACATATGTCCTATATAGATTGTCCTATATATGTAACATATGTCCTATATAGATTGTCCTATATATGTCACATATGTCCTATATATGTCACATCACCTAGTTAGACCATATTTATAGTGCATGTTTTACGACCAAAAAAGTTGGGGCTGCAGAAGTTTCGCTGTAAATTTATTTCGTTAATTGTTCGAGTAACTTTTATTGAATTTTGCATTAATTACAGCTTTTTGTTCCATCATAATAATTCGATATAAAGAAACTTTACTTCTTTAATTTTTTGAGATGGTTTAACAAATGCATAACAGTACACAACAAGAACTTAAAATTTATCACACTTGCGCGATTATAATGATATCGTCACTGTAGGTAGAAATTTCGGTTTAGCCATAAAGTGTGACAAACTGTACATAATAATATTTATTCTTCTACAGATATAATAAATATTAGAATACTTCTGGAGTAAAAAGGAATACTATTCAACTTCAGAAGATATAATCCCGAGGGAAATTAATATTATCTATCAAATTATGCATCAATCAACAATAATTCTTTTCTTGTCACAAATATGAAAAAATTAAAAAGCGTTTAGAACGATAAACCTTTCCTGATTTTTTTTTTCTATCTCTTAGAGGCTTTTGTGCTTTCAGTTGAGTTGTATTAAATTTTCTTGTTAAAAACCAAAAATATTTTGACGCATCAATACACTTTTTAAAAAAGTAATTGGCTTGAAAAGCTTTTCATTTTCTTTAAAAAAATAATTGCTTCCCCTTCTTTTATTAGTTTGTAAGACGATTTATAATATTGTGTATTGTTTTCTATGCTTATTTTTTTTTAAAAAAATTGACAAATATTTGTGCAATTTTTTTTTGCTTTTCGAGGAAAAAAATGTAGTAAATAGTACAATTTAAAAAGAAAAGTCACTTTCAAACCATTTACTTGAATACAAGCGTTCTTTCTTTAGACTCATTTTTTTCCTCGAATCTTTTATTATTAATATTTAACCTAGCACTTCCACGAAGAAGATGTTTCACAGAGTGGGATATTTCTGAATATCGACTGAGAAAGCAAAAAAGAAACAAGCATTTTGTTTTAAAAAAATCGCAAAAAATGAGATAATAATGCTGCCATTCATGTCAAGGGAAATCAGCATATTTTTTTTAGTTATCGCGTTTTTACACATGTGAGTTATAGCTCAGTCCCAGCAAAAATATAAAATGGTGCGCTTTGTTTCTAGAATAACCAAATTTTTTAGAATTTTCACAATATTAGAGAGTAAAAGTTTAAAAAGATAAGCATAATTTAATAAATTGACTTAAAAAATGCGTGTTTTTTTGGATAATATTTTATTATGCTATGGTAGTAAACTCTCATGATTATAAAATGAAAATAAGTTCTGGGAAAATCGTCTGCTATAAAGATAACATGTAGGCAAGCTATATTTTATTATGAAAAAATTCCGCTTTGAAATAATTACCACACAAATGGGTGATTATAGAATCAAAATTAATGAAGATATAGATGGTATATGATATTGAAAACCATATTTAATCATTGAAAATCACGAAATATTTATGTAAGTTTAGAGCTAGTTTGTGTTTTATGGCACAAAACCCACTTTTGGCTAAGCTACGACACACTCATGGTATTAAAATATCTGTATCAATTTATAATAAAAACGAAACCACTGAATGTCCAAGAAATTTTCCACCAATATTTAAAGAAAAAATAAAAAGATTAATATACGGAGATTTGGAATGTAACTCGCCCAAATCGGTATGAAATTTCTGAATAAATTTAGGACGCTGTAAAGAAAATCGTGGACATTCTACAAGAATATGTTAGACAGACTTGGGACTGTTACAAAATACGAAAAATGGTATTGGTTCCTCCATTAACAAATGTCTATGGATGAATCGATTGTGACCAGTTTAAAATGGTGTCTGGTTTTCTGCTGGGTGTATTTATCTAAGATGAGACGACGGGAACTCCAAAAATTAAAAAAGTGCACTAAACAAAGTCTATGATATAATATATAAAATACAGAAATATACATAATGGAAAACATTTTAAAATCAATCAATTAAAATAAAAAATATTATTTGGCGCATGATTATATCTTAGTCTCGGTAAAGAGTGAACGGAGAGTCATGCTTGATATTATTCTGCAGATATCCATTAATATTATTGCGCAAGTAACGATGATGGTATAATGATTGCCAAACACTTTCAAAGATATCAAAGGAGCTTTTGTTGCATGAAGCGATAATGAGGAAGATTGGGAAAGGATTCTTAAGCTTGCTCTTAGATATCGTACATATACTGATGATTCCTGTAGTAATAAAGTAGAAACTGGAGAAAGGATAGTCAAATGAAGACAAAGATGTCATCGTGCTGATGATTGTAGCAAATGGAAACCAGCGGGAATGGTCTCCTAAAAACTTTCTCGCATACTCTAATAAATTTTTTATTCCAGAGAACGCCTTGCATGACAATGGCGTACAATAGTTGCCAAATATTGGCATGGATTTAGCATTATTTATTGAATTTATCGTGTCAGCCTTGGCGAGTTTTTTGGCGATTAATACCTGGCATGCAGTCAATAGTATCCGAAAATCAAATGTGTGTTTCAGACACATTTTTCTCATTCGACTGCAAAAATGTTTGGCACAAAACTGCCTTTGTAGTCACAAAATACCGTAATTAATTTTATTTGTCACTGGGTTTTTTAACTATAGTATTAACATTTTTCTGATAATGCAGACCGACAGACAGTCAAACCGAAGTTGGTTTGACTGTCTGCCGGTCTCTCTTCGATTTGTAGTTATCGTGTTAACTTACATTCGAACAGATGAACATCTGAATATATTTCGCACAAAATTCGAAAAAAATATGCAAATTTCGTGTAAAGACCGGATACCAAATTTAAACTGTCTAACGCAAAGCGTTTTTGAGTTATCTTTGTCACAGCCAGCCAGCCAGATGGACGGACACTTTCCAAAAATGTAGTTTCCGAACTCATGCTGGTCTAAAAAGTGGAGATTCGTCAAAATCTCGAGTTAGAAGTTTCTGACGATGACTATACTTTCTCATATATGAGAAAGTAGAGCACGTTTAAAGACATCAGATAGTGATACCTGCTATGACAAAGTAGCCATTGCAGAAACGATTGTAGAATGCATTTAAAGGTACCAGATTTACTGGTTTAGTTTAGTTTAGTTATATTAACGTCCCGTTTGAAGCAACACTTGGGCTATTTTGGGACGGACCTCGTAATTTTGAACCGTGGTCAGATGACGAGGATGACACCTGAGCTGGTATCCCCCTCTCCACACCACACCACACCAGCGGGAGGACGTTTGGTCAGGACAGATTTAACGTGCAACAGACCCCCTTACACGACGGTTCTTCGGTGGAATCGGGTCTCGAACCTGAAACCCTCCGGTTCCGAAGCCGAGACCTTACCACCAGGCCACCGCGGCCCCCCAGATTTACTGGTGATGCTTGCTGAGGCAACAAAGATCCGAGCTGTGAGATCCTCTATTGTCTTCAAAGGTGTCTCATAACCGAAGGATTTTTTTAGAAGGTTATTATAACAGGATTAGGTGAAAATTATAAAGAAGAAGGTGTCCAAAGGATTCAAATTCTGGCATCAAAGAAGCTAAGCAACAAATCCAGCTTAACCATTATTCCTCTTTTAACACCACTGCATGCCTCTGTTCCAGAAGATTCCCAATTAATGAGAATGGGCAAATGTGTGAAAAGACAGGGAATAATGTCTTTTCAAAAAAATATCAAATGATGGATCTACAACTGTCATGCTTTTTTCAGAACATAGCAAGTACTATATCTACAATTGATAATAATTAATAACAAAAAGACATAGCTACACTTGGATTTTGAAAAGAAGAAAAAAATGCGCAAGATCAAAGGATAAATCTTGGTTATAGAAAGAGCTTAAAAGTAAAATTGGAACTAAAATAGATAACAAAAAATCGATTAAAAATCAATGGGCCAAAATAAAACAGCGACAAAACAAAGAAGTAAAGCATACATTAGATCAGAGACAAAATAAAATAGACACAACCATTTGGTATAGACGTTGGAACAACAAATATTAACTTAGCTTCTTTCTAAACTATTAAAAATCAGCATTTAATACTAATTGGAGGTTATGGTATTTAATAAAATAATAACGAATTTCATTTATTATTTTAAACCAATGAACAACAGCTTCGAGGAAGCGCTTGGTTGATTGGTAGATATTCGAGATGGCTACTGAAGTGGTAAAAGAATTGTTTATATAACTTGGTAGTCACTTTTAATCTCAGAGAAGTAAAACATTTTTTAAAATGTTTATGTAGCAATAATATTTTGTTAAATATGAATAATAGGATTGATGAATTATATAAAATGCTTTTTGAAATAAATTTATCGATTAAAACAACATAAAATATAATTATTTATAACATTTAAAGAGTTTTTACAGTTGGATGTATATGCCTATTTCTAAAGTTTTTTTTAAATTAGTTGTTGGGTCAATATTAGATTAAGCATCCTTTCTATTTCTTAGATTATGGAGATATTTCTAATTTGAATATTCACGAGAAAAATTAATGCTTTAAAAAATAGTTTAATAGTAATCATATAATCAAAACAACCCTATTATAGTGTGATGTGTTTTTTAAAAAATTAAATCAAATAAAAAAAATTGAATTAACAACCAAAATATTAAATTCTGCTATTCAGAGTTATGAAGTTGAGGTGTGTGTGATATTTTTTCAAGCCTCAAAGTTTCTTAACATTCCCTCGTTGCCGTTATCTTTAATAATAAATCCCCCAAGCGTATATTATTGCTTTTTTTGTTAAAGTAATTACAAATGCTGTGTTTATCATAAACAGTGTTCTATGCGATCTAAAAATAGCACTTTTCCTGAAGTTTTGCTTTTTCTATGTAAGAAATATCATCAAAAAATAATTTAGAGAACTTTCTTTTATTAAAAAAGTCTGTTTAATGAAATCGAGAGCAGCGCTTTAAAAACACGAAATTAATAATAAATAAATAGGCGTCGGCATCAGAAATCAAAGAAAAAAAATTCAAATTTGTTTTAATTATCCTATCGCTTTCTTGCAAGTAATCTTTTTTTAATATAAATTAGAATTCTCATGGAAAAAAAAAATATTTCTTGCCCTGTTGTTACTCGGGGTTGTAACTGAATATTTTTCACTCAAACATTCTTCGAAAGCAATTAAATGCAATTTGTTCTTTAGAAAGTACAAAAAAAAAAAAAAAAAAAAATGCAGGGAATTAAATTGCGCATACTTTATCAGAAGGAAAAATCTTTTTCGACTTTGTTTTTTTATATTCTTTTTCATTTCTTTTTTTTTATTTTTCGTTTCACACTTTTTATTGTTTTTCATTTATTTTTATATTTATAAAATATTTTATAACCGCTAGTTTTAGAGTCTGTTATTAATTTGATTGTTCTTGTTAATTTTTTATATTTTCTTTTTTGTTATAACAACTAAAGGTCTTATCATTCTTTTTTTCCGTTTAAAAATTGTGAAAAATGAGTTGAAATTAACAATTTTGTGATCACTATAAATGAATCTGAACCAGGAAGTTAAAACATATCGTCTGCTACATTTTGATGAAAATAAACTGTTATTAGAACTTCTTTGGTATATAATTATCCAAACTACTATTCTAAGAACAGTTTTATGCGATTGCTGTTGAATATAGTGTTCCAGATTTAGAAACAAATAAAAAAATAGTATATTATATATATATATATATATTAATATCGAGCTATTGTTATTCTTTTTCAATGTGATTATTTGGAATAAAATGTTTTAATTAAAAAAATACTTTTAATTTCCCACTTTTGCAGAAAAAAAATGTAAATTTTGAAAAGATTTTGTTATTTGATTTTTATAAAGTAAAGTAATGATTCTTCAATGAAACCCATTTTTTTTCTACAACAAAATAATTTTACAAAAAAAAATCATATTAATAAAAAATAATAATTGATAATTAAATAAAAAATAAAAATTAATAATTAAAAAATAAAAATATTAAAATATTTTGATTGCAGTTAATCAGCGGTGTGGTTTTCCCAAAACTTTCTCGCATAATCCCTAATAAACTTGCCTTGCCAGACGAATTCTTACATGGCAATGATGTACAATAGTTACGAAATATTAACGTTTGGCGAGAATTTAGCATTTCTACTTAATCTACCGTATCATCATTGGCGAGTCATTTGGCGATAAATAACTGACATGCAGTTAATAGTATCCGAAAAACGAATTTATGCCTCAAACACGTTTTTCACAATCTATTGAAAGAAAAATTTGCACAGAACTTCACTTATAGTGACAAAATACCATACCAAATTTGATATGTTTAAGTCTTTGCATTTTTGGATTATCATATGATTTTGGAACGACAGACAATCAACCTATTTTTGGATTTGGTTCAAAATTTGACAGCACTATAGATGTTAAATCTATCAGAGTACCAAATTTTATCTATTTAGATCTCTTCGTTTTGTGCTTATCATATGAACTTATATTCAAACCATCCAGTGGCTACATAAGATGACCTTATCATGAAAGTTTTTTCTGATTTTGAGATTAATATAAATAATGAAGAGTGGTTGTGTGAGAGGGCAGTGCTGTCACCAAAGAACGAGTCGGTAAATAAAATAAACGAAAATATTTTAGACATGATCGTCGGAAATTCAAAATTATACACATCCAGAGACACTGTGATGGCTAATGACGATAGTACTGCCTACCCCATTGAATTCCTGAACTCCCTAGAGTTAACAGGTGTATCTTCCCATAAGCTGGAATTTAAAGTTGGCGTTCCAGTTCTACTGATGCGAAATCTTGATGCACCCAGACTGTGCAACGGCACTAGGCTTCGTATCACAGAATTTGGCAGTAATATTATAAAAGCTAGCATTATTACAGGAGCTGCTAAAGGAGACAGCTTTTTAATTCCCCGCGTACCTATTATCACAAATAACTTGCCATTTTGTTTCAAGAAGTTGCAATTTCCCTTAAAATTGGCTTTTGCAATGACGATCAACAAATCCCAAGGCCAAACTTTAAAAGTGGCAGGCATTCATTTGAGCACTCCATGCTTCTCACACGGCCAATTAGATGTTGGTTGTTCACGTGTTTCATGTGCCCAAAACTTGCATGTGCTGACGGAAAATAATAAATCATTTAACGTTGTATACAAAACGGTATTGGAATAAAAAATTTTGAAATTTTCCCTTAGATCTTTCAATGAGTAACAAGTTTCTTGACTATATCATATCAGACTTTGTTTTCAACAGCACCATAATGATATGGTTTGATAACATTTTACTTTGTGACCAGACCGTCAGTTCTCATACATACATACACATCAAAATTTCCATGCGTACGAAGTCGAGGGTAAAAGCTAGTAATCTATAAATTTAGAATAAAATCCGTATATAAATTTAAACCGTCTAGCTAAAAGCGTTTTTGTGTTATTTTTTTATGAGAGATAATCAGAAAGACGAACATACTTCAAAAATGTTTTTATAGAACTCTGGGGATGGGGATTTAAAACGTAGAGAATTGAAAGAATTTCGAATTCGAATTTTTTGACGGATACTATACTTTCTCTATATACGAGACATACGAGAAAGAAAAACGGAAATATTAAGTAAATCATTAAAACTACAAAAAACAAAAACAAATCTAGATTTAAATTATAATTTAATTTTAGAGAAAGCATGAAAAATACCACCTTCATTTCAGGCTGCTCATGCTGTGATATTCAGAAATGGAACCGCATAGCACTTAAACAGTTTAAAGGGCATGTTTAACCATTCCCAACTTTTATTATCAGATATTCGCCTAATCCCAGCTGTGATAGTGAGCCTGTAACAATTTGCAGTTTCCTATATTATGTTGGGTGGGAAACGTTCTTTTTTTTTTTAATCTCTGCCGTCTTCATGCTCCACACCTGGCATTCAAATTAAAATCTCGTCTGCGAAACTAGGTCTTCCCACTCCACTCTCAGACTTCTAATTAATAAACGGTCGAGTACTCCGCCAGAGTTAATTTATTCTTAAGCATAACGGAATTTAATTTTAAACTAACTTTCTTGAAGGTAGCATGCAAATACTGTATGTAGAGTAGACAAAGGAATCCGTTTTATTAAAATTAGAATTTAATTTTAGAAGATTATAATGTGGGAGATATAAATAGGAACATTGTTATTCCAAAGAGATTTTTTTTTTAAAAAAAGAGAAACTATTTGTTGTGTATAATGAAATTTGCTATTCGAGTTATAAATGACATTTTATTATTGTCTTTTTTAATCATTACAAGACGATGATGTACTAGAGGGGATGGACTAGTTTGTAGATCAATGTGTGATAAATGACTCACTTCAGCCATACAAATGTGAAATGATCAATTTACTTTGAAAATACTAAAAAAAAAGTTTTACTGAGTTATCTGTAAAATTAGTGGACATATTTGGGATTTAAATTATGATTTTTTTCTTGATTTGAAAAAGGTTTCATCCCTAAATTGAAAAATGTATTCTGCCATGCAGTTTTTCTGAACTAAGCAGTCAAAGTGAAACTTAAGCAATAAACAAAGTAAAAGATATTAATAAAAATAATAAATTCTAAAAACGCACTTGAGGGTAATACCAGGGAATACATTTTTCAAATTTTGGAGGAACCCTTTTTTAAGTCACTGAAAGTTCATAATTTTAATCGCAAATACTTCGCAAATTTACAGTTAACTCCATAAAATTTATGATGTTTTTATTATGGAATATTGTACATTTTTTGACTTGACTGTCTGGCTGATCGCCTTTATTTTTAGATTTATTTTTGTATCTTCCTTATCTCGCCGCTAGGAGAGCTGTAATCTATTTCAATGCATCCAAAGTTGTCATTTTACTATATGTACTCTTTACTTCTATGGCTGTATGTTTTGAATTTAAAGGGTTTAAAAGAACTTTGCATGATCCTTTGTATGTGTGTGTGTGTGTGTGTGTGTGTCTGTGTGTAATATATATATATATATATATATATATATCATAATCTAATTTAAATCCTAATTCATTTTATAATTTTTTTCTTAATCAGGCCCATATTAACTTAATTCTAAAATGTTCTCTTATTTCCTGATCCAATTCCCACTTTTTATTTAATTAATGCTACACGCGCTCTTGTAAAATGCTTACTTTTTCAAGTTCTCACCCTCAGAGTGAAGGGATCCAATCTTTAATGTTTATTAACACATTCTTTTAGGGATAACTTAAAAATACCGTAACTAAATCTACACGTGTCAAAAGAAACCCTATCAGAATCTCATAGCATGAAATCACCGAGGGAAAAATTTCGGTCTCTTTTGCTCTTGTGTGTGTGTATATATTATTTTCACATTACGATTAGTTAAAGTGTAATTGAACTTATCTGACAGAATCATTTCATAATTCGGTATTATTGTTTTCGAAAATTATTCGAAATAATTAAATTTGATTAAAACATCAGAATGTATTTGAGCGTGTATCTTCGATTTTTCTTACAGTATGCGAAAAACAAAATGAATTAAAATGTTATATTTTAGATTATGGAATTATCTCAATATTATTCATAGTTATCCATCGAGAGTACGGAGTTCGATTCAATGAATTCTAATATTATTCAACGAAATATCCTGAAAATCCTCAAAGTTGAATTAAATTTAAATGAGGAAATTAATTACCAGGTTAATTTTGATTTTAACCTTAAAACACTGCGTTGTTTTACAATTCAAAGTTGCATAACAGTGTGCTTAGCCATAGATGTATCGTCTTGTTTATGATGTTAATATGTGGAGAATATTTTATTAAATAAGATGTTTAAATCACACAAATTGTTCCATAAATTTTTCAGAAGTACATTTATAGATTCAAACATCATAAAATACAAACCATTATGTTTTTAAGATCACCGTATTTTTCGAAACATGCCTATATCTAATGGTTAAAAACTGGTAATTCATTCATGATTGTAGAGGAAAACTTCATATTAACAAACGATTAGTAACAATTTATATCCTGTCGTAGAGTAATATAAATAAAAAGGGCATATAATGAAATTTAGAACAATAGAAATATTATTTATAACCTAAAACATAATGTAATAATGATGAAATGTTTATAATCCAAAACATAATGTAATAATGATGAAATAATTATGTTTATAATCCAAAACAATGTAATAATGAGGAAATAATGATGTTTATAATCCAAAGCAATGTAATAAGGATGAAATAATGATGTTTATAATCCAAAGCAATGTAATAAGGATGAAATAATGATGTTTATAATCCAAAGCAATGTAATAAGGATGAAATAATGATGTTTATAATCCAAAGCAATGTAATAAGGATGAAATAATGATGTTTATAATCCAAAGCAATGTAATAAGGATGAAATAATGATGTTTATAATCCAAAGCAATGTAATAAGGATGAAATAATGTTTATAATCCAAAGCAATGTAATAAGGATGAAATAATGTTTATAATCCAAAGCAATGTAATAAGGATGAAATAATGTTTATAATCCAAAACATAATATAATAATAAAAAATAATGTTTATGATCTTTTATAATACAAAACATAATGTAATAATAATGATATAATCCAAATCCATAATGTAATAATAATCTTTTATAATCCAAAACATAATGTATTAATAATGAAATAATATTTATAATCTAAAACAATGTAGATTATAATTCAAATCCTAATATTTGTATCATAAATTTGGTGCTACCACACTAATTAATACAATACGGTGCTAATTATAAAGAATTAGTATAGAAAAAAAAAGATCAATCAATAATAGAGATTGGCAGTATTGTATCAATTTTAATTAAAGAAAATACATAAATTTGATAAATTACATCTAAATATGTTACTGTATTCTTTTTTCTTTTATATACCATAAAGATAACACAAATCCAACCCAAAAGAAATTTCAATTTAAGTTTAGCTATTAAATATGGCCGATGATGAAATTTTTCCATTGAATTTTCCCCTCCTCTTTCAAATCGTACTTCCTAACCGATACACTATAAAAACATTCAGCAGACGATAATTTGAAATTCGCAAGAAAAATGGCCGAATTCGAAACGACCTGCAAACACATTTAGTTTCAGAGGCGAAACAAACACTCCCTTCTCATTAATTTAGTTTTCTTTATGCTCTTGAATTAGAGAATAGCAGCCATTTAAAGATATATTTAACTATTTTAGTCTCTATTTCTCTGGATATTCCCAGCTGCGACAATGAGCGTGTTTTAATTTGGACTTTTCTGAATCATGTCAGGAGGAATATTTGTTTTTTTTCCCTCCTCCCGTCTTAGCTGTTCACACCTGTCTCTGAAATTAATATCTCATTTAGTTTGGAACTTAGGAGTTCTAATTAACAAACGGAGCTCGTACTCGGTTGAAGTTAATGTATTCATAATCCGAACGGAAATTAACTAAGACGCATTTCTTAAAGAATCGCTTAAATATAAATTAAATGCAATGTTCGGAATAATACGTGTTTTAATAAAATTGTAGCAGATATCTGAGAAGGTGCAGCAAAATGTTTCTTAAAAATTAGAAATTTCTAACTTTAAAATATTCATTGAAAAAATTAGGTAATGAGATTTTTATCATAAAGCGCTGTTTTGTGGAATTACTTTCCCTTTTTTATTGATATTAAGGAAATAGCAAACCAGTTGTTGACATTTTATTTTCTTGTTCACTAAACATATATTACAAGGATGAAACTGTTACCTCCGAAATATTCAATCTCAGCTTTATGATGAAATTCTAATATTTCTGTTTTTTATTTGTCTGTCAGTTTTTACTGTTAGGTACACGATAACTCAAAAATGTAAC
This sequence comes from Argiope bruennichi, assembly GCF_947563725.1. Taxonomy (NCBI): domain Eukaryota; kingdom Metazoa; phylum Arthropoda; class Arachnida; order Araneae; family Araneidae; genus Argiope; species Argiope bruennichi. The sequence goes on from NC_079160.1 coordinate 42,294,949, forward strand.
TAATTGTCGAAGGAAAATTTAATATGTGATTGAAAATTACAGATTTGCATTAAAAGAATAAACTATTTATCTCTATATCAACTTATAAGTGAACATAACATAAAAGTGTAACAAGCTATATGAGTGAAATTTTGTGTATAATCTAAATCCCAAAACTGTAGATATTTTCTGAACTCAAGACAAAAATTCTTCAACCGAAAGAGTATATAATTATAATTGCCTAGTTTTTTTTTCATGAAGCTCCTGAAGAAAATAAGTCAGAGTACAGGCAAAAAATTGTTTACATTTCTTTTAAAATTCTCATATAGGGAATACATTTCTGTTATAATAAAATGATTTTTCTTTTCTACACAAAAAAAGGTTAAAAAGAGACGCTACATCTTTCCAAATCAAATTTATTGCTGTCAACCAATATAAACTTTAGAATGCTTCATTTATTTGGATATGAAAACGATATTTGGTCAGAATCAAATTTATTGCTGTCAACCAATATAAACTTTAGAATGCTTCATTTATTTGGATATGAAAACGATATTTGGTCAGAATCAAATTTATTGCTGTCAACCAATATAAACTTTAGAATGCTTCATTTATTTGGATATGAAAACGATATTTGGTCAGAAACTGTAACTATGCTTACATATTTTCAATTTAACCAGATTATTTGAATTTATTATCACCATCCTTTTATGAGAAAATATCAAAGATCCATACAATTAAAGAAGCAAATATGAAGTATTTCTTAATCACTCTAACTTTAACTGACGTTACGGTTTTCTTGTAGCATCTTTATTAAAATAAGATATAAATCTAGACAGACCTTTCTTTCTCATAGGAAAACTTTTAAAAATCGAACTTGTGACAATATTATAGGTGCGTTTTAAACTCGTGTTATCTAAGAAATAAATTTAATAAAAATAGTTTTTAAAAGATATTTTTATTAATGTAATACGAAGCATTTATTTTTATTCTAATTACTATTTTCTAATTTTTAAATCCTTAATTTATAATCACTTGTAAACATTGCGATTTAAAATAGAATAAGCTCATTTTATTAATATAATAAGTGAATATTATTTTTATTTTAATCAGTTCCAAGTTTTTAGTCTTTAATTTACAATCATTATAAATATTATTATGAAAAAGGAAATAAATGTATTTTTATTAGTTTAATAAAAAATTGTCATTATTTTTATTTTAATTATTTTTTTAATCTTTAATTTATAACTAAAACATATTGCACGGAAAAGGGAATCGTAGAGTATACAATGCTTGTAAATTCATATTTATACATTTAAGAAATATATTAGAACGCTCACCCAGAGTTTTAAAGATAGATCTAGAATTATTTAGAGGATAAATAAGCTATAAATAACATCTTGAATTAAAATGGCAATTCTCAGTTTAGTCTATAAAATTTAAATCACTTCCGTTGCAGCTAACGCAACTACAGTTACGAAAAGGACTTACGCATTCTCACACAGGATCTCACAAATGTTCCTTAAATTCGCAAATTAACAATTCTTCGAAATAAATTAATAGGGTTAATGATAAAATTTCCTTATACAACAATATAATGGAATCGAGATGCTAACATTTATTTCAAATATTTATATGAAAGGAAATCTAATCGATTATTTAATAATTAAATCCTGAAAATATTAAAACAGTATTACCATCTAGAACATGAAGTGTACTGCATTTTATAAATCTAGTACATTAGAAAATATATGAAAAATATTATGAAATCTAGAAATTGATCTTTTTCTCAAATTCATTAGCGAAAGATATCACTTACATGAAAACCAAATCAAATAAATTTAAACGAGTTCTGAAAATATTAAAATGGTGTATTATCATCTAGAAAATGCAAGTGTATAGCATTTTATGTATCTAGTACACTAGAAAACATATGAAAAATTTTATGGATTCTTGAAATAAAAATTTTCTTAGATACATTAGCAAATTTTATTATTCATATGAAACAAATCAATTTAAATGATTAATTGAATTTCCATCTATAATGAACAAGTTCACAAAATTTCAGATATCCAGCGTATCAGAAAAGAATAAAAATTCATTTGTGTGGTTCTAGCTTTGCAAGTATCAAATCAGTCAAGTTAAAAGTGTATAAACGGAAATGTTATTAAAATTCATATCAATAAAATAGGGGATAATCTGTTAGGCTATTACATCATTATCTTTAAATATTGAAAAGAAATCAACAATCAGAATTTTTAAAAAATATTCTGCCCTTTAATAAAGCACAAATTTATTTTTCTCAAAAACTAAGTAAAAAAAACAAATTTAAAGATCAAACGATGTCTCAAATATGAAATAGGATTTATTTTGAAATTCAAAAACGTTTTTTTCTATCAATATCTGAAGTAGTATTTCCCAATTTCTATCTAATTGATAATGCATTTTAATTTGACGATTGAATTTTATTTACTGCATTCGAAATATTAAGATTAATTTCGTTTTTCTGACTTGTTAAATGGCAAAAAGTAATTGCCAAATATTCAAATATAAAAAAAGAAGATCAAAACAATAGACACAATAATTATAAATATCAATAAATATAAAAAGAAATACAGTGTGAAACTAGTTCTAAGAAAATGGCTTTAAAATATGTAGATTGTTATAAAAAGAAAAATAAAGAGAAAGGAAAATACATTACATAAAAAGGAATCTTTGAAAACCCATTTTTTTTCTCGACATCTGAAAGAATTCGTAAATTAATTTTCTACTCTTGAAGAACTTTTTTTTTCGATGAATTCGTTTCTCTGTAATTATTTCAGAAAAACATTCCGCTTATGAATATTCAATTGAAATTGCGACCTTTCTTTTTTTAGAGGGCAAGGTGTCTTTTCTTTTCTTTTTTTTTTTTTTTTTTTTTTTTTACTGATTGAAGAATCTTTATGAAAAAAAATTAAAAGTCCAAACAATGATAATGCTTTAGATACGATTCGTTTGTTTTAATGTTATTAGGCTTGATTGTATCAGATGTTGAATATTCAAATGGACGATTTTTATATAACGCAATATACAAAAAGAATGCGAGTCCAAAATTATTATTATATTAACAAAAGTGAAAAAGAAAATGGCAATTCAAAGATAATAAAAGCAATTTTTTTACGCATAATTTTGACTTTTGTAAAAACATGCGATGATTTGTTGAATAAGTTTAATTAAGTAAAACAATTAACTATTTATGAAATTGACGACAACAATTAAATGTTTCACATATATTGTATTTAGTACTACTTTTTAAAAATATAAACAAGAAAGAAAAATTACGAGGAATTAAAATTGGTGTCACTAAAGCGTCAATTTTATCAATTTTGAAGTGGTGTAAAGATTTTGTGCTATACTTGCTCCTAAATCATTATAGAAAGACTTGAAAATGTTCATTAATTTTTAACGAATTAAATTTTCAATTTTATTTTGTATGACTAGACTATATCCAAAATTCCATATAGCATCAATACGTTCAGATTATTAACGTTAATGCTTGTGCGATACCTTTGGAAAAATTAAATTGATATAAAATAATCCTCAAAATTTAGATGCAATTAGAGAGTCCAAATTGATCTTAACATTTCTACAAATTTGTAAATATTTTGTATTTTTATTATATTTTTGTGTAAATGTTTCAGACGAATCAGATTTTATGTGTTAGTGCCCCTATCGAAGTAACGGTTTCTCCGTTTGTAGGATTGTCGCTTGGCGATTGTAGTGACTTTATCGCTTACTTGGCGAGATTTTTGGCGATCTTGGCGCCATTTCATGAGATTTCGAAAGTTTGAGAATTGAAGCTCTAGTACTAATATTTTGGGAGTTGCGGGATTTTTCTGGAAATCAGTGGAATAATAATTATGTCATATCTCGCCAAGACAGGGTATAAATAGGCCGTGTCATTGGGACAAGTTCACTAACAGGACAAATAATACATAACCCTTTTTTTTTCCCCACACACAAGAAAACAATACTTCCAAACTAAAATAAACCATGTATGATGCACTGTAATTACTAAGGTCAGTTTCATATCACTCCAAAGTTAACCATTTTTAGATTTACGGATGGTGGGGCCTGGGGCCCCAATGAGCCGTAATCCCTCTCAACAAAGGAGAGTTCACTAACAGCATTTTTCGCTTGTGATCTGATTGTATGAGACTTTTTTGAAGTTTGTTATTTTGCTATTAGTTACTACTGGATTACGCTGTACTCAAGTGCGTAATTGTAATATTTGGTTCATGTAAACTCCTGAATTGTCTGAAATAAATATTTTAGACTTTTAAAGGTCTGCTTCTTCATCGACTACAAATCATTAAAAAGAAGAATGAATTTCAGTATTCATTGGTTCTTTGAATTCACATCGTAAATTCAAGATCTTAACACTATTTCACATCATAATTTTGTACCACAATAAGCTCCTATCTGGCTTGATGCGAGTGATGTGTTTTCATTAACAAAGCGCTTTTGGAAATTTGACACAATCTATTTTAATATAACACTAACGATGCAACAATTGCGAAAAGAGAAAAATTTACTTTGTATATAAGTGCGAAGGTTATACGCTAGAAGATTGTATGCAAGAAAAATAATTTGTTTTCAATAAAAGCATACAATAAAAATTAATATGTGTGAAAGAATTCAGTGCGGTAATAATTCTTAACCGGGATAACCGATCCAGATTTCCAAAGTTTTCTCTGAAAAATGTAGAATAATTCTTAAAATTTCAAAAATTGTCATAATTTCTAAAATTAGAAACAGAATCGAATTGTAAGGGGACCAGGAAGATAATGATCCTTTCTTAAGATATATTAACAAAATACAAAGATGACATATACATTTGCGCACGTGTTCACAAAAAGAATTTGGTTAAAAATATAGATATATAGGTGACGCTTTATAAGCCAGATAACAGCTAAGAGACATCACGTCCGGGTCACCAATGTTGCTATTAGCGATGGGCAAGGATCGAACTCGCAACCTTATGGTTCGTAGCCGCGTAACATGACCACAAGACGAAATAAATTTCTCATGCCTCTTAGCTGTTATCTGGCTTATAATGCGTCACCACAAATATAATTGTTACAACATTAGTGCATTTAATATATGTATTTTGCACCACCTTTATTTTTTTATAATTAAAATAGCCCTAAAGCCTTTCATATTCCAGTTTTAATAACAATGAGACGGGAAAAATGATCTGTAAAGCAAATTCGGTCTCAAAAAGATCTTTTTTTATTACTCGAATTTTCTTAAAGGCAGATATTTCCCATTAAAGTCCCACTATATGCCTCTCAAAAATTTATCGCTATTTTAATAAAACTTAGTACTGTTCGAAACCTAGCTTCTAATATTTACTCTATATTTCCAAGAATGGTAGTTTAAAATTAATTTTCTCTACGTTATGAATTCAGTTTCAAATAAGAGCTAAAACCTTGTATTAATTAACGATCCAATTTTCTACAGACGAGATTTTAATTTAAATGCCAGGTTTGGAGAGTTAAAATGGATAGAGAAATAAAAGTAAAATTCTCCTAAAACAGGAAATAAAATAGAAACATGGTATCAATTACAGCTGGGATTATCCATAAAAGTGTTAGTCATATCATGGAAAGTGTTTTTACCTCTATTTTCATGTATGTGTTTACAAAATTACATTTTAAAGAATTGTTCTCTGAAATAAAGTGGAGAAAATATCTTTCCTTTGAGTAATTCGACCTAAAATTCGAAACAATTTAACACACACAAGAGATAAAATGTGTTAACAATTATTTGATAATGGAAAGAGAAATTTGTGCTCTTTCTTATTGATAATAATAAGACATCAAATGCTGTAAAATAAAAGATGAAGATCGAATCTTAATAAAGCTATTGCCAGGATTCTCGAATATTCCGGGTTTCTAATATTTGCGCCAAAGTGGTCACCAAGTTTATCGCCAAAGTCGGGTGACATTAATCTAGCGTCCATTCAGCATCTGTCAGAGCTATTTGTAAAACTGTTCTTTACCAGAAAATCAACTACACAGAGATGCAATATTGAAAATTTGTAATGTTATTAACTGTCTTATTTCTAAGATCATTTTAGTTCATGTACCACAGAATTCTAGAACGCAAGATTTTCACTTTTAAAAATAAGATCCCCCAGCAGCAATTTCCCGTTCTTAAACCGATCATATACCGAATTTGAACCGTCAAGCTCGAAGCGTTTTTCAATTACCTTTACCGGAGGCAGTCGTCCGGACATTTTCCAAAATTGTATTTCTCGAACTCAGGCAAGTCTAAAGCGTGGAGATTCGCCAAAATCTGGAGTTCGAATTTTTGAAGATTGCTATATTTTCTCTACACTACACATACGAGAAAGTAAAAAGGGCGAAATAGGGTTAGTGATTGCTGCTAGGGACTGATTTTTTTTTGGGTTCGCTGATTTTATTAATTATAAAGAAAATGTAAAAAAACAACAGCAATTGTTTACACTAATGCATCTAAATTTTTAGTATGACTTTTTTTGTATTTCATCAATTTTACTTTTCTTTTGCAACATTTTGTATTATGAACCAGGTAATGTGATTTAATCTTTTGGTTGAATTTCATTCAATCAATGTTGAAGTTTTTAATTAGAAAAGAAATTATATTTATGAAAGAAACGATTTCATAACGCGAAGCAGCAGAAAAAAAAGCTAGAAAATTAAAGAAACAAAATCAAAATAATAATAGCATTGAGACTAGACATATAAAGCGCCTTTGAAGTGTACAGAGTGTAGTTTTAAAAAAAAACTGATTAAATATATTGCATTGAAAAAATAAAACCATAAAAAGAAAGCTTTGAAAAGAATTTTGCGCTTCTGGAGTAACGCTTAAATTAATTCGTTACACTTGAATTTTTTATGAATCTCGAAGAATATGTTGCATTTCATTATTAATGAAATTAAAGAAAGTTACAAAAAATACTACATTTAAAAATATTTATTTGAAGTCTTGACCTTTATCTTTCTAGAGGTCAAGTGGTAATTTTTCTTTGAAATTCCACTTTTTTTTTTATAAGAAGGGAAACCTACACTAATTTTAAAATATATTTTTTTATTTATTTTTTGAAAATCCTTGGAGACAAAAGAAAAAAATATATATGATACAAAGCAGACTAACGGGGAGGGGGGGGGGAGAGTTTCTTGTTAGGGTTTTCTACAAAATTCACATTAAGTTAAATATGAAGAGCATTTTTTAAAATAAGAGTGAAAGAAAGAAGATATAAATTGAAATTGTATGTATATATATCATATATATTTATATATCCGCTTTAAAGGAGTTTTTATGAAAAAATGTTTTTTAGTATGATTTTATTTCCCACTCGTGCGTTTTATGTAGCATTTCACGTGCAAGAAAAATGGACAGTCATATTTTTAAGAACAGAAACAACATTTTTTAAATTGCGACTTCATTTTAAAATAGTAACAAAAAATTTCTGCAATACACTTTCTGACAAGGATACTTGAAGGATATTAAAGAATACATAAGATATTTTCTGAAAGCAACAAGAGTGGTCTCCAACGAAACGTTTCACGTATTCTCCAATAAATGTCTCAGCTATCGCCCACTATATAACACAATACATTTTGGGTAAACCTATGAATATTTTGCATAGCATTGGCGAGCAATAATATATATCGCCATATTTCTATTCGTATACAAATATGAATCTTTGGCGAGAATCTAGGATTTGTACTGAATCTTTGGCGAGAATCTAGGACTTTTACTGAATCTTTGGCGAGAATCTAGGACTTTTACTGAATCTTTGGCGAGAATCTAGGACTTTTACTGAATCTTTGGCGAGAATCTAGAACTTTTACTGAATCTTTGGCGAGAATCTAGGACTTTTACTGAATCTTTGGCGAGAATCTAGGACTATTACTGAATCTTTGGCGAGAATCTAGGACTATTACTGAATCTTTCGTGCGAATATGTATTTGGAAGCCTTTTGTCCCCTTCTAATTAAAACCATAATTTGACAGAAAACTGCAGTTGTAGTTACTAGACCACATAACGAATTTCACTTATTTAAGTCATAACATTTACATGATTCACAAAGTACAGAGAGACAGAGGTCAACCTTTTGAGAGATTTGGTTCAAAATTTGAAAAAGAAGCTCCACTTTATCTGCTTCAAATTTCAAGTTCACTTATACTCTAACAACAACCAATGAAATTATCTAAAAAAGCAAATTGTTAATTTCTTTAAACAATTTTAAAGCAGATTTTTGAGCTAAAACTACTTTCATACCACTTAAAAATTCAAAAAAATTTGTTTGAATTATGTCAATTTTATTTCGCACAATTTTTACTTAGATTCAATAAATTTTTCAAAATTCATTTTATAACGGAATGCAACAGGATAGCAAGAATTTATTATGATTAATATAATAAAAAATGATTTTTTTTAATAGATAAAAGCAACTATTGAAGTTTTCTCGAGTTATTGTATATTACTTTCAAATGTACATAGTATAGAAAAAGTAGAGCAATCGTCAAAACATTCAAACACGAGATTTTGACAAATCTCCAAGTTTTAGACCTCAATGAGTTCGAAAAACATTTTTTTGGAAAATGTCTGTTCGTCTATCTGTAACAAAGATAACTCTAAAACGCTGTTAAAATTAATTATACGGTGACAATGACAACAGAAAAGCGCTTTGAGTTAGACAGTTGAAATTTGGTATACCATCTTTACACCAAATTTGCAAATTTCTATCAACTTTTGAATAAATTCTGTCCAGAAAAAGTCAGGCTGTTCGAAAAGAAGTTAACTCGATAGTTACAAAACGAAGAAAGCAAGATAAATAAAATTCGGTACATAGATTTACAGGCGCCTGTTAAAGTGAGCTAAACCCAACTACGGGTTGACGGTTTGTCAGTTTGTACTTATAGAAATAAGTAAAAGCAATAATTCAGAAATGCAGTGACTTTAATATATCAAATTTGGTAAGGGGCGTTCTTGATTTACAAGTGCAGTTTTGTATCATTTTTTTGTTTCAATCTAGGGTTTATACAAAAACCGACTTTTTGAAAAACCGGTTTTAGCCGGTTTTCGAATTTATGTCAAAAAAAATTTGAATAGGAAAAAAAAATATTTTTCCCTATTCTATTTATTTTATTTTATTTTAATTTAATTTATATAAAATAATAAAAAACGAAATCAATATCAAAGTCAAAATATAAAAAACCAAATTAAAGATTACATATATATATTATTTACACAAAATAACGAAAACTCAAATAAAAATTTCAAATAATATTTCAAATAATATAAATATAATTTTATCCACTGAACGTTGGCCAAGTCTCGTTCTTATTTTGGACACAATATTGCCTGAAATTGAAAATACTCGTTCTCTAGTTACTGAGTTTGGCATCAAATTACAAATCTTAAGTTTTTTGTTCTTTTATTCGTTTGTTTAAATAATGAAAATTCAGCTTTCAGTGTCTTTGGATTTGTAAGTTTTTCTTTAGGGTCTTCAAGAAACTAAACAATTATATTATTTCCGACAGTTATTTTCTGAACTGCTTTCAAATGATTATGTAGATTGCTCGTAGATGATCCTTTGCAGCCCCATATTTTTATACAATGACTTCAGATTGCCTTGTCTATCCAAAACTTTTTGAAAGTATCCCAAACTTCCGACTTACTCATTTTTATCTAAAAATAAAATTAAAGTTATTGAATAAATATTTTTGACGTTTATTTCACAATTTTATTATTTTAACTATTAATATTAATTCAATTTAAAATAATCTATATCTACACATTTTCTAGGAATTTTGAAAAGGAGAAAAACAAAACACTTCTTAATCTAATTCCTACGCTTGCTAAAGACAATTTATGTTAAAACGTTGCGAAAGAAAACATGGAATATTTTAACACCCTGTGCTTTATTTAAAATTGCATTAAACAGAAGCCAGAACTTCTTATTTTACACTAATTTTTGATAGAAGAAATTTATGTAATAAAATTTAAATTTTAAAATGCGAAAGAGAAAATATAAACATTCAATTAAACATACGTTATAATTACGTTATTTTTACCAAATATAACAACTTTATATTTTTGTTTCCAGTTTTCACCTTCACAATATTAAGCAAACCTGTCGTGACTCGAGACGAATCGGATTCTGAGACCACATTTCGACAATTCCATTTCATTAAGGAGTGAGACACGGAACGATGAGCACATTTGACCTTGGAATCCTCGCATTAGATACTTTTTTAGTTATGTCATTTCTGACAGCATTTTATTTTAACTGAATATTTCGTATTGATATGGCTAGTTCAAGTGGTGTAAAAAGGATTTCAAGAGTGGTACGAAGAAAATTTTATATGATGTCATTACTGTGATCAAGAAGCAGAAAACGGGGAATTATTTATTCCTTTCACACGTTCTTCGAAACGAGCCAGTCAAATTGCTAACGTTTCTATTAGCACCGACTTCATACCGATAGAGAAAACATCCGACGGGAAGCAAGAGATGAACTTTACCTAACTTTTGTTTCAACTAGAAAAAAAAAGTGAAAAGGGATGTTCATGAAAAACATAAATTAACGAATTCGAGGCGCAAGCACTGGCCAACGCAACTTGCAACGTTGAAAAAATGTGTTTGCTGGCCGTTGCATAGAATGAATAGCAAATCAAATAAGTTCAAAATTAATTTTTACATAATATGAATTCTTAAAACCGGTTTTCTTAATTTAAAAACCGGTTTTCGAATGTGACAAATTTACTTTAAAAAACCGGTTTTTTAAAACCGGGTTTGAAAACCGTCAAACCCTATTTCAATCAGTTGAGAACAATTGAATCCAAATTCGATTTTTAGATACTATTAACGCATGTCAGTGATTAATCGCTAACTAACTCGCCAAAGGATAACATGACAGAATCAGTAGAAATGCTAAACTCGCGCCAAAAGTTAATTTTTCGTAATTATTGTACGCCAGCAGTACATAAGGCGTTCCCTGGCATGATCAATTTATTAGAGAGCATGAGAGAAAGCTTTAGGAAGACCACTTCTGCTAGTTCAATACATTAATAATCATATTATCAATTATTTTTTAATATGTTTCAAAGCACCGGATGTTTTTTAATGAGATTGTGAAGCCTTTGGAGATCAACTGGCTCAGCGGCAGTTTTGGATTGGAAAGATTTTAATAAAATATTTATGCTCAATCATAATGCTGTCCCTTACAAACTAGCAAAAGAAAGTAATGAAATCGGATTATTTGTTGAGATTATAGAATTTTGTTTAGTTTTACTTAGCAAATATATTTCGAAAATGATGGACGGTGCAGGGAAAAAGGCTATAAATGACGTATATGAGGATTATAAGCTTTCATAAAAAATAAAAATGTTCAAAATCGATCGTGCATTTCGGAATAAAGGACATGATTTTTCGGTCTTGCCATTTATTTTAAATATATAAATAGCATCTTTATATTGCCATTTTTAAAATAAATTTTGCGTTGCAAAAATAGTTATGTACGGTCTGAAAAAATATCATGATGATTTAGGCCAATCAAGTCTAAAATATGATGAGACTATTATGGGACTTGAGATTAAGACTTTTCTTTTTTACAATTATTTTTTTAACAAAAAAAATATGTAAGATTTTCATCTGCAAGTAAAAGTGAAAAAAAAAATACCACGTCGAATCATATTTAATAAAATTTCCAAAAGAAATTTATATATTTTTTAAACAAAAAATCAAATTAATAAAATGTAATCAAAATATAAAACTGCCACACAAAAAATAAAGTTTTGGAAAACCTTCATCTAGTTATCGAAGAATGCGTCAATTAATTTGCTCCACTTGAACTTTTTCAAAATGAATAAGTTCCACTTAATTACACTAGAAGAATGCTTATATAGATAAGCAATTGAAATACTGCCGGTTGTGTTGCCACAGGGCAAGAAATATTTATAAAAAACTTTTACTCATACGAAAGTTTTTTCAAAGAATAGAAAGACTTGTAGCTGAAAGCAATTTCAATCATTCTTTTCTGTTTACGATATAAAACAGATTCAAAACACCCTTGAGGGTGTTTTTCATTATTAAAATTTCGTGGTTTGCCTCTTCTATTTCTTCTTCTTTTTTTTTTTCTTTCGAAAATTGCATTTGAATGAAAGAAATCTAATCAGTACAATACTTTGGAAACAAACAAAAACAGGTTTAATAAGATGGAATTTCTTGAGTAGAAAATGAAATGATTCAACAGATAATATTCCTTCAGAATCATGTTACACACTGCGGCACAAAAACTCGGACAAAGTTATTACATCATACAATAAAAGTTAATTCATTTCTTTTTAATTTTTGTCCATTTCTTTTTGTCTACCACTTCAATTATATCATATTTTATAATGCGTCTTTTAGTTTGTGTACTAATTTTTGGCCTTTTTACAATGCCAAGCAAATAATACGCTATTTTAAAGTTAGAAACCAAACAGTATGATGTCTTTCGTTTGCTTAATGTGGAACGATGGCTTCCACAAACTAACGCAGCATGTCTTAAACTGCATTTACGGACACAAGTCCTTTCGTTAAGTTTTTCATCCACCGGTTAAACACGGAGTGTTAAAATTGTCCGCATTCTGATAAAAGAGTTAAACGAAGAATGCATGTTTTTTTCATGGTCAGCAACATATCCATTGTGGATGAACGATTTCTACGAACCATACTTATTACCTTTTAGCCAAATTAATTGAGCTATTCATTATTATATGGTTTAAGCAGCAGAGTACCATCTACTGGAAAAATTTGACCTCGGTGTAATGGTCTAAGCAACAAATATATAAAGTTTTATTCATATTTATTAAGTAGAAACGGAACTACGAGTATCCGAGTACTGTCAGTTTAATTTTAATCTTCCTGTGACATTGCTCCATATTATGAAGCGAAGAAAATTTAATCTTACTTTAGATATTGAACGGTTCCTTACATAAAAAATCTCTATATATAATAATTTTTTCAAAAATTTAGGGCTTTCAATTGAAAAAAAGTTTTCTGTATATCGAAAACTATTTTTATGTAACAAAAACTATTCTGTGCAAACAAATTTATCACTAGAGAGATAAGTCGACAAAAATGTTTTATAAACACAGAATTACAATAGAATTACTAGGAAAAGAGATCTTTTGAAGACTTTCTTTAAGTACATTGAAATTTTCTTTTTTTGTTATTGTTGTTAATATTGTGTTCTGTTTGCTGTTTTGTCTTATTGCATAAGTCTTGCAATACTATTCGCGCTGTTGTGCTCTTGTAAAATTGCATTTTATTGAAACAATAACTACCTTTGGCCAACAGTTGGTTCGCTGGGAATAAAGATTATTATATTAAAACTGACGTCAATAAATACTGACTGATTATTATATTAAATTTGACGTCAATAAATACTGAAATTTTCAGAGGAAAATTCCTTATACTCTATTAGGAGCCTTATGACATTTTATGTATTTTGTTGTTTATTTCTGTAATTTTCTGTCTTTACACATCCATTTATTGCTGTAAAGAATATATTTAAAAATAGAAGCAATATTTAAAAATAGAAGTGCTTTAAAAGAAATTTAATCATTATTTATTTTTGAACTTAAACATAGAATTTAGAAAAAAATTTATTAAAAGCATACCTTATATCGAAATCTACTCAAAAAGAAAAAATAAACCGAATCTTCGTATCTTGATCATCAACAATGAAAAAAAATTAAAAATTAATTACTTCACTAAAAAATTGTATTTAAATATTGCAAAGATAATTCCTAATTTACTAAATAAGTTCGTTCTCTCTCTCTGTATATTATATATATATATAATTTTTCATTGTAAATAGATCACCGCACGAATAGTTTCGTTTGTTATCAGCTATTCTTCGGAGTTCCAGAGTAATGTTTTGAAAATTACGCAGCTGTCCGAGAATGACTTATTCATAAGCACGTGTTGATATTCACGGAAAGCAAAACATTGACCTTTTATAATATACGTCTCGTTTTAATAAACGTATGTCAAAATGCTACTTTTCTTTTCAGTATTTTTCCCGTGTATCATGCTTGACTTGAATCAGCACATAAAAATGGATGATGTTATTGCATCTTCGATGATTTTTAGAACATTTCATGCAATTACGTTGGCAATCATACCGTATCACACCAAAAGAACTATGCATTTTTGAAATTTTTATCGTTAATATAATTATTTTTATTTATTTATTTGCACTTTCATAATACTTTGTTGTAAATTACTCATGCAAATCGCTGCATAAAAAAATATCTTACCACAAAATATCTTGCGATACTCGCTTCTCGAAGGTTGTTGAAACCTTCCGAGTTTCTTCTGTAAAGTGCTAATTAGCAAAGTATTTTCAGACTTCCATTTCACTGATTTCTGATTACCATTTATCAATGATTGATTACATTATACAGTTCATTAAAAGAAAATTATCGTCAAACTATTAGAAAAATGACCAGTTTGTGATAGATCTGTGTGTGTGCGCGTATTTAAATATTTTAACAGAAAAATACAATAAGCGAAATAAATGTTACATGATATGTGGTATACAAGTCACTGAAGCAATTTTTTTAAATCAAAAAGTTAATTAAAATATGAATTTAAAAAACAAATATGTTTCTAGAGCTTTTCAGCTATATTTTAGAAATCATATTAAAATGTGGTTTTCTTCTCTAAAAGAAATTATCTTTTCCATCATACTAGTTTCTGTGATTTTTCTCCCCGATTTTAATAACTTCTTAAATTTAATTTGACACAAAAAAACGTAACCCTGCTTTTATTATGATGAAATTCCAACTAATCTCATTGATTTATAAGTTATTCAATTGTGTGTTTTACCGTGTTAATATAAAAAAAGCGGCTTTCTATTTTATAGAATATATACTTTTGAATTTACATGCGAAGTAATCTATAGTATATTGATGCAATCCAAATTTTTCAAAGATGAAATTAAACACTGATAATGTACTTTATATTAATTACCTAATAATCAGTATTCTGGGCAGATAGACTGGTAGTCAAAGGTGGCCATTAGCTTAATAAAAAAATATATTAAAATAAAAAAAATCTGAAGTCAAATTTATAAATTTCTTCAATTTGAAACTCTAAAACTAACTTTGACTCTTTATCTCTATTTTCAATAAAACATTTTTGCTGAAAGAATTAGTTGCAGAGCAAGATATAGTCAAATTACTACAAAGCCGAATTAAAAGAAAGAAATAAAGATTGTGAACCGCTTATATAAATAAATGAGAAATTCGAGGTGAAAGTTCAAGCTACCTTCAGTGTTTATTTTTTCGTAGTATAGAGAAAATATGGTGATCGTCAAAAAATTCGAACTCGATATTCTCTCGTATCTCCACGTTTTAGACCGTCTTGAATTCGAAAAACACACTTTTTGGAGAATATCCGTCTATCTGTCACAAAGAGGACTCACAATCGTTTTGAGTTATTATAGTTAAATATGGGACCCAATTTGTAGATTTCTATGAATTTTTGAATAAAATCTGATCTGAGGAAGTTCGCCTGTCCGGTTGTTAGAATATAATTTAACACATAAGGAAGAAAGCTAGACAGATGAAATTCAGTACACGAACCTGTAGTGTAGATATCTGTCAAAGTTTGAGTTAAATGCAATTAAGGGTTGATTGTCTATCTGTCTGTACTTTCAGAAATATGTAAACGCAATCATTCAAAAACGCAATGATTTAAATATGTCAAATTTGTTTTGAGAATTTGTGACTACAAGTGCAGTTTTATGCCAAATTTTTATTTCAATCGTTTGAGAAAAATGCGTCTAAAGCACAGATTCGATTTTGAATGCTATTATCGTATGCTAGGTATTAATCGCCAAATAACTCGCCAAGGATGACACGATAGATTCAGTAAAAATTCTAAATTCATGCCAAAAGTTAATATTTTGTAATTATTGTAAACCAATGCCGTGTAAGACGGTCTCTGACATGGCAAATTTATTAGGGAATATGCGAGAATGTTTTGGGGAGACCAATCTAACTGGATTTTATACATTTCCTTTCACTTAGTACTGAATCCCAACACACCAAAATTTTCATTTTGAGATTATTTTTTCTTTATCACACCTTCCAAAATAAAGATAAATCTAAATTTGCTACCCGTCATTTTTTACTCCATTTACTTTATCATCATATGTTTCGATTTCGATCGCTCGTGTTTACAGCACAATTTCTGCACCGAATAGATTTCATTCCAGACAAAACGTGCAAACACTCGACGTCCTGTTCGACTCTTTCGCAGAGATTAAGCGGACGTATAAATAAATATCTCCCGTCAGAATGCGATAAATCAGACGGCGACAACACAATGCCCGATAAGCCGAGGATGTTTAAGAAATTTTGACAAGAGCAAATGCGGGAGATCAAGTGGTCCGCGATAAGATAGCTCCATTCCACTCGAGTTTTTATTTTATTGTCAACTCTTATCGGATAAGGATCAAATCGACTCGTCACTGCAAAGTAAAGAGGAAGAATTACTTTCATTACAAGGGTATGCCTTGTAGTGAAATCAATTTGTAGGGACAGTATAAAATGTTTTTACTTTGATAATGATGATGTGCTATCAGTATGGAGAAATATTCGTTCGCAAGAGAAACTGTACCGAAGCTGACAGTTCGAAATATGATTGTAATTTTGTTAAAAATATAAAATTAACATGTTGCCAAAGTCAGTTACCGGTTAATGACTGTATTTTTCCTTCGAGCCTTATCAGTTACTATTGATTTACAATACAGTTTTCGTACAGGGTGGATTATTCATTTCTGGATGACGATGTACATAAAAAAATTATATGCTCAAAATAAATTTTAATCTGGTTTAGTTTAATTTATTTATATTGTCCTGTTTTAAAGCAACCCTAGAGCTACTTTGGGACGGACCTCCTAATTTTGAACTGCAATCAGATGACGAGGACGACACCTGATCTGGCACCCCCTCTCAAAATTTCCACACCACACAATGGGAGGACGTTTGGTCCCGACGGATTTAACGCACCAGATCCACTTACACGACGGTTCTACGGTGGAATCGGGTGTCGAGCATAAGACTTTCTTGTTCCGAAGCAGATTAGAAACGCAACACCTCCAAATCATCTGCATCGGATAGGCTTAACACGATAAGTTCACTTTCAAGGTTCAGACCTGGTATTCCGACCACCTGTCTAATTGGATGACCCCTTCTTAGCTATCTCTTAATTATAGTAGAAAAGGAATCGTCTAATAAGATAGATGGTTAGTTAAATTTAAAAAAAATAATAAGTGTGGCCCACGGGTAATGCTCATGGCAGTGAACATATCAATAAACCAGCCATGAATTTTTACAGCTCATTAAAATATCATCTACCTAAAAATGGGTTAATATATTTTTGGAATGCTGTTTTCATTAATTTTTTTCTTTTTTTGGATATGAAATACAGAAAAAGGATTTTAATGTTTTTTAAAAATTTCTTTTTGTAACTGTGTTGAATTCGCGGAGTCCGACAAATAAAATTAAATTCGAATCTTTAGTTCGAAACGCCACTGCATGATAATATCCAAAGCCCATCTTTGCTCTGGTTTACTGCACTAGTAGTGGCAAATGGTGCGTGATGATTTACAGATCACAAAAGTTACAGAAAGAATGCAATTTAAAAAAGCAAAAACCATTACGATATTTAAAAAAGAAATTAAAGGAGATTTAAATTTCTAGTTCCACAACCGCATGATAATTTTTTTGCTCTCGTTTGTTTGTTTTCAGATTAATTTTAAGAATTTACCATGATAATGATAACGTGCACAAAAACATAATAACATTGCATATGTATGGGTATAAAGTTCTTCAAATCCATTCTTTAGTTCCAAGTATTCTCTTATTTGTTTCCCGACTTTTAAACATTGAATATGTAAACAAATGCTTTGTGAAAAATTCACAAAAACAGAGGGAAAAAAAAGAAAGAACGAAATGGCAAGATGATGTAAATTGAAAAAGAAATAAAATAAATGAAGACAACATTTTTTCAGGATTATTTTTTAAATAATTACATTATTATAGAAAGAGAAAATAACTTAAGAAAATAAAATATAAACATTTTAAAAATTTATCTTGAGCGTTTGGTAATTATTTAGATACCGGGTATATCTGAAAGATTCGATTAGAAAGAACTTAACCCCTTCGCTTACAGTGCCGTATCTGCTCGCGCATCGAATTACTGAATTTTTAGTTTGATATCTGCGATTAAGCAAGCAATAGAATTAAGTGTTTAAAGAGGCAAAAAATCTATTAGAAAAGCTTTAATATCTCAAATGCTACTTCTATTATTATAAGTATCAAAATAACAATAAATATCTAAAATGGATGTGTCAGCTAATTAGGAAATTAAATGAATTCGTTTTTCAAGGGATTAACAAGCAAATTACATTTAAATTTCGGAATGTGAAAATAAATATTAAATATTATCAATTGTTAAAAAAACAACTGCAAGTCACTTTATCACATAGAATGACAGTAAATTAAGATGCAGTACCAATTACTAATATCAAAAAAGTTAAGAGGAAAAATAACATTATCCCAAAATATCATTTTTGAAAATCAAAAATGAAATTTCAAACTGCATGTTCCAATGCATTGTTGAGACACTAAATGCAAGACTGTTTCAGAAGACGTATAATCTAAACATTTATAAGCAAATAATCATCATCAAAATAAGTTTTTTAAATTCTATAATGCAGTAATTGCAGTATTCTTCAAATCGTCTGGCAAAAACAGACTAAAATCAACAAATAAATTTCAAATCATTTATCGAAAACATATTTCAATCATATTACAAAAATAAAAAATTATGTTATTAGATATTAAAAAATAACATACCATGGCAATTTTCGAAAGAGCCATTATGCAAAGAAATTATGAAAGATTCCATGAACCAAAATGCGCAATTCAATCAAATCGGTTTTTTTTTTAACAAAGTGCAAGCAAAGTTCGAAATGCTAAAGAAGAATTAAGTCTTTTCATTTACCTGAAGTAAAGATGGCACTTATCGGTTGTAACGACTACCAAAAAGTGCCAAGAAAAAATTTAGCCAAACTATTACCGGGTTTACATTCGGCCAGTTATAAGATGGCAATTAGGCAGCGCATGCGTAGAAAGGCTGAAAAATGCTGTTCAGTCGATGGCTAGTAATTGTTCCAACGAGTCAACTACTAGCCGCTGTATGTATTTTTTCTTACTGCGCATGCGTTTGTAGAATTTGGCGGTTTTTTTGGCGTGAAAAAATTGATCACTTATCATAGATTTATTCCGACATTTTTTGCTCTTTCTGATACGAGTCTGTGTTCTTTTTTTTTTTTTTTCATTATATTTGCCACTTCTTTTCTATAGATTTCAAAATTTAGATATGTTGACTTTTTCTTTAACATATTTCTTTGTATAAATGTCCATCATTTTAATACGATGCGCAATGAAAAACAAAAATCCAGGGACGCCAAAACGGCAAATGATAGCCAAACATGGAAGGCTTGAATCTAGCAGTTGTGCCAATATAAAGCAGTCACTTTCTGTGCATGCGCTGCCTATTTGCCGTCTTATAGCTGGTCGAATGTAAACCCGGCATATAAAAATATACTCAAGAGCATTATTATTTATTATGAAAAATTTTAACTTGCGAATCATATGCGACGAGTCTTGGCGATTTTGTTTAACGAACAAAATTGCCAAATAGGGGAAATTTTTTGGCACTTTTTGGTAGCCGTTACAACCGACAAGACTTGGATAATTCATCTGAAAATAAAATTAAGCACAGAACTTTCGAGGTATGCGACATGGTATAAGTAGGCAAGGATGAAAAGTTCGCATACATTGGAAATAGAAACGCTGTCTTTTAAGAAAGAACATTTTTCTAATTTAAACTTAGTGCTTCATATCAGTTTGCAGTGTAATATAGATTTCCGATATCTTCCTACTGGGAAACATGTATGGTGTTAGTATGCATATAGAGAAGTAGCATACCCACGGTATCCACATTTGAATCTTCAATAAAGACAGTATTGTCTATATTTGTCTTTATGTCTTTTGTAAACAAAGATCTGAAGACCGATGATGTTACAGCAAGAATACTCTTATGGATATGGGTTACTTCAAAACCGGCTTGAAGACTCGCATAGGCCAATGTTTCTTTATCCGATATTCTATTCAAGTCACTTTGTAAATCTGTAATGGAATAGGAACTGAACAGACAGACTAGATCAGAATAGATTTCATTCAAAAATTGATAGGAAATTATAAATGTATTGTGAAAACCGTACAAAAAATTTCATGCTTTTTGCGTTCATAGACATAACAAAATAATTCCAAAATTGTTTTGAATTCAGAAATGTCTGAAGAGTGGAATATTGTTAAAATCTCGATCGCGAATTTTTTTATGTATACAAAGTTTCGTATACGAGAAGTAACTAATAAAAATGATTTAATAGTTTAGAATTCATTGTTTAAGTAACTTTTAAACGTACTTTTTTCTTTATCGAATTGAAAATTCAGAATAACCAGTAAAAGGTAGAAACAAATTTGAAGATCGGAATGCATGAAATATTTTTGATTTTATTCCCTATTAGTTGAAAAATATTGGTGGATAATAAAAATTCAAGAATCGTAGACAATTCTTATTAAACGGTTCAATGTATTATTTTGAACCTATGTAGGTACTATTTTGTGATGAACATTATAGTCAGTTAAACCTGGTGAATAATTCGAAAGAAAACTAGTACAGCAAAATTCGAGGCATTATATTTACTAATCTAAAGGAGAATGTGTATGCTCGTTCCCTACAGGCCAAACCATTACACTTAGATTAGATTAGCTTAGTTTAGTTATTATTAAAGTCCCGTTTTAAAGCAACTCTAGGGCTATTGTGGGACGTACCTCGTAATTTTGAACCGCGGTCAGATGACGAGGATGACACCTGAGCTGGCATCCCTTCATCCAAACTTCGACACTACACCAGTGGGAAGACGATCTATCTACCGTTGAAAACAAATATCCCAAAGACACATGTCTACACAGATGGATCCATGTTCAAAGATGAAGACGGAGCGGGGGCAGGTGTGTGTTGTATTCTTTTTTCGTGCTATGCACCAATAGGTGCTCATTCCACCCATTACGTTGGCGAAATCGAGGCTATTTATATAGCATTAAAGCAACTGGCTATCTGCCCCGCGTCATTCTGCACAGCAGGTATTTTGTCAAACCCCCTGTTTGTTCTTCAATCTCTTGCAAATACTCAATATTCACAGATATTACACGTATATTGGAGGCGGAGAGCTCTCAGTGTCAATCTCTGTTTCTTTCTAGTGGATCCCAGCACAATACGGGACTCCTGAGAACGAGGTTGCAGACTTTTTGGCCAAAAGGGATGCAAGAGTCTTCACATTTCATTCAGTCAAACTCCGGATAAAAATAAAGATATGCCTCCAGGATAATGCAGAGAGCAAGCACTGTGTGACTCTGTCGGTAAGCAAAGGGCTTTACTGCTTGAGGAGACACAGTTGATACCAGATTCTCCTAAAAGTGCAGCTGTGACACCTTTCTGCTTTAGTACAGGCCCAAGCACTGTGTGACTCTGTCGGTAAGCAAAGGGCTTTACTGCTTGAGGAGACGCAGTTGATACCAGATTCTCCTAAAAGTGCAGCTGTGACACCTTTCTGCTTTAGTACAGGCCCAAGCATTGTGTGACTCTGCCGGTAAGCAAAGGGCTTCTCTGCTTAAGGATACACAGTTGATACCAGATTCTCCTAAAATTGCAGCTGTGACACCTTTCTGCTTTAGTACAGGCCCAAACACTGTGTGACTGTGCCGGTAAGCAAAGGGCTTCACTGCTTGAGGATACACAGTTGATACCAGATTCTCCTAAATGTGCAGCTGTGACATTTTCTGCCTTAGTACAGGCCCAAGCACTGTGTGACTCTGCCGGTAAGCAAAGGGCTTCACTGCTTGAGGATACACAGTTGATACCAGATTCTCCTAAAAGTGCAGCTGTGACACCTTTCTGCTTTAGTACAGGCCCAAGCACTGTGTGACTCTGCCGGTAAGCAAAGAGCTTCACTGCTTGAGGATACACAGTTGATACCAGATTCTCCTAAAAGTGCAGCTGTGACACCTTTCTGCTTTAGTACAGGCCCAAGCACTGTGTGACTCTGCCGGTAAACAAAGGGCTTCACTGCTTGAGGATACACAGTTGATACCAGATTCTCCTAAAAGTGCAGCTGTGACACCTTTCTGCTTTAGTACAGGCCCAAGCACTGTGTGACTCTGCCGGTAAGCAAAGGGCTTCACTGCTTGAGGATACACAGTTGATACCAGATTCTCCTAAAAGTGCAGCTGTGACACCTTTCTGCTTGAGTACAGGCCATGACTGTTTGCTCGTTTACTTGTATTGGCTTGAGCTTTGTGACTCTTTGCGACTTATTTATAAGAAATGAAGCTCTCTCTATGCGGAAAACATCCAATTTTTGATGCTACTCGTATTGACCCGTGCTCTGCACTTGTGTTTTTAAACTGTAAAGTTCAGAAATATTGGAAGTCTAGAGATCTAATGGCGTCAAAGCCAATCTTCTGGGCATTTGCAATAAAGAAATAAACTTTCATTAATTCAATTATGAATATATTTTTTATAAACTTGGAATTTTCATATGAATTGGTTTGAAGAGAATATCTTCTGAAATAGCGCATTGCAATGTTCAGATTAAAAAAAAAAATCCACATTTTTTAGCTGATGTTAGAAACATCGCCGGAGGCAAGTTCCACATTTGAAGATTTTCTTTGCTGTCATTAGTATATATATATATATATATATATATTTTTTTGTACTTTGAAATATTCATTAGAACTCAAAAACTTTTTCATCGGAAGTGCAACTCTATCAAAAGTTATCAATCGGAACTTTATATTCAGATTCTTTTGCACAGCCCTAGGCTATTACTTTGTTTATGATTTCAATCAAAATTGAAAATCAAAGGGAAAGAAACAAATTTAACTTTTGGAAATACCTAGGATCGAGTTATAAAATTTATCTGTTTGATCTTCTCTGGTTAATAAAATTTTTTTATTAATTTTCTACAAATGTGTTCAGTTTCATTAATAAAATAATAACAATAACTCGAAGAAGATTTAATCAAATATGAAATATAATGCAAACTCGAGCATCCATTTCAGGAATTGAAAAAAAAAGCAAATATTTCCTGAAAACTTATGATACATAGGAGATGAAAATTTTATAATAAAAATGGAAATGAATCTTTCATATAAATATTAAATTAAAATAAATAAAAGTTTTCAAAGCTGTGTAATTAATGCTTAATTTTTAAGATTTATTTGGAAGTACTGCAAAAAAATAAATAAATAAGCGTTTGCTTAATTGGCATGAATATTAATAAATCAACAACGATATTCGATACTTGAAACATATGGTAATTAACACTCTAAAAGAGATGACTTTCTAATGTTTGAATTAATTTTAAACGATAAAGAAATTTTACTTTTTTTTCTTCTTAGAACTATGTATATTGCTATAACCAGATTGTATCGAACAGTCATAAGGACGACGGTATAAAGTGATGTGAAATGGGTAGTAAATACAATTCAGTTTTAGATATATTTGAATATAATAAAAAAATGCATCCATTATTTTATTATATTTAAATTATATTAATGCATCCATTCGTTTCTTAATAAATGATGACGATTCCACCTGTGTGCACTTTTGTTATGGAGATAATGAACTTTTAGCACAGTGCTTGGGGCTCCCTTCTGGTGGATGTATAAATTAAAAGCAAGCGTTCGTATTGCCTCCACTTCTCTGACGGAATGCATCTCCTACGGGAAAGATTATGCTGTGGCCGGTGATGAACATTAAAACTGAACCACAATTCCTGTCTCAGTGCTATTGTAAAATGGTCACTTATGAATTCTATGTAATTCCGCAGATCACAAGTTATTCACGCGTGATCAACTAAGCCAGTGATGCTAAAATAAAATATTTTTCTCATCTGCGTGTGAGTTGCAAACAGTGAATTTTATCACAGTTCTTATTGAGGGGAGGGGAGGGGAGGAAATACAGTAAAATTGTTGACCTCATCCTGCCTAAATATCCGAAGATACTGAATGATTGAGTTCACAGGTAAACTGACACAATTTCCAAAATGTGCGTGTGAGTTGCAAAAAGCGAATTTTATCACAGTTCTTTTTGGGGGCAGGGGAGGAAATACAGTAAAATAGTTGACCTCATCCTGCCTAAGTATCCGGAGATACTGAATGATTGAGTTCACAGGTAAACTGACACAATTTCCAAAATATGCGTGTGAGTTGCAAAAAGCGAATTTTATCACAGTTCTTTTTGGGGGCAGGGGAGGAAATACAGTAAAATAGTTGACCTCATCCTGCCTAAGTATCCGGAGATACTGAATGATTGAGTTCACAGGTAAACTGACACAATTTCCAAAATATGCGTGTGAGTTGCAAAAAGCGAATTTTATCACAGTTCTTTTTGGGGGCAGGGGAGGAAATACAGTAAAATAGTTGACCTCATCCTGCCTAAGTATCCGGAGATACTGAATGATTGAGTTCACAGGTAAACTGACACAATTTCCAAAATATGCGTGTGAGTTGCAAAAAGCGAATTTTATCACAGTTCTTTTTGGGGGCAGGGGAGGAAATACAGTAAAATAGTTGACCTCATCCTGCCTAAGTACCCGAAGATGCTGAATGATTGAGTTCACAGGTAAACTGACACAATTTCCAAAATGTGCGTGTGAGTTGCAAAAGTGAGTTTCAAATTCAGAGGGGTTTTAAACATAGAGATTCTTTAATCGCTCGAAATCGTTTTTCTGAACTGCAATATTTTTATTTATATATTCAGTTATAACCAGCGGAAGCCGTCTCTTCAAAAATTTCTCGCATACTCCCTAATAAACTTAAACCTTATCCCTAATAAACATACTCCCTAATACACAAATTAACATCATGCAAGACAAAGAACATCTTGCCTTATATTGACAAACAAAAGATTATGAAATGTTAATTTTTGGCTTGAATATAGCATTTTTGCTGAATTTATCGTGTGATCCTTGGCGAGGGTTTTGGCGTTTAATCCCTAGCATATGATTAATAATATCCGAAAATGGAATTTGAGCTTAAGACACATTTTCTTCAGTCAGTCAGACGGACATTTTCCGAATTTAGGGAGGTCTAAAACGAGGAGATTCGTGAAATTCCCGAGTTCTGCTCCATGATAATGCGCGCCCACACGTCTCCAGGGTCACAAACGTGGAACTGGCCAAGTTCAAGTGGGAGCAGCTGGACCATCCGCCCTACAGCCCGGATATGTCGCCCTGTAATTTTCATGTGTTTGGTCCTCTGAAAAACATCTAAAAAAGAAGCGCTTCAATTCGGACGGTGAACTCAAGGACGCTGTGAAGGACTGGGTTTCGTCACGGCTATAGGAATTCTGGGAATAAGGAATCCTTCGGCTCGTTAATCAATGGGATCGTTGTGCTCAGGCTTATGGTGTATACTTTGTATAAAGTCTTCATTTATACCCACAGTGTCGTTTCGTATGGAAGTCGTGTCTAAAACACAAAATGGGTTTATGAATACTATAAATGCTTGCTACGGATTAATCTCCAAATCGCTCCCCAATGATCATACGACAGATTCGGTAAAGATGCTAAAAAATATTTCGTAACATTGGAATGTCGATGTCATGTAATACGTTCTCTGGTATGACAAATTTAATAAAGAGCATGCGCCAAGTTTATTTAATATAATACTGCAATTGTTGTCACAAAATCACATACAAATTGCATTAAATTACTGCGTTTTCATGCGTGCTAAAATACAGACAAAAAGACGGGCAACCCTTTGTCAAATATGGTTCAAAAATTTGATAAAAAAACTACTTGTATATCAAATTTTTTTTATCTAGTTCTGAATATTTTGTAGCTATCGTATTCATTTGTACACGGACAGTCAGGTGCATGAACTATTTTAGAATAATTTTCGTTCAAAATTTAATAGAAATCATCAAATGTGGTTTGGAATTTGTAGTATCTGAGAGACTAAGTTTCGCTCAACATTTATTTATTTATTATTTTTTTTAATGTTTTATTTTATTTATTTATTCTTTTTGTAAAATCGTGTTTTTCGGAGAAAATATTTAGATACGAATCACATACTGATTACAAATGTATATTTTAAATCTTTTCTTTATATGAACCGGTCATTTAAATAAAAAAAATCACGAATGCGCTTAGTTTCCCATGTTATTCGAAACAATCTGCTATATCACAGAATTCATTTTGTATATCATTACTTATATTTTTGAAGTTACACTCAGGTTTATCATGGTGAAATCGAGTTCGAGATGGCTGCTATCTGACATTGCCAGCATGAGAGCAGATAGAGAAAAAGCCCCAACAGTTAGTTATAAAAGAAGTTGGCTTTGTGTGTGTGTGTGTGTAAAATCGTGTTTTTTCAGGAAATGCACCCATATAGATAAACTTAAAAAGTAAAAATCTTAAATATAAATCTATACTTATAATAAAGCTCAATGTGTGTGTGTGTGTGTGTTGGCGCTCTACAGGCCAGACCGTTTGACATACAGCTACCAAATTTGGTTCATGTATACCTTTCAGGTTGGGAATGTGCACCTGGGGTTTCTTTTTTCGAATTTTTAATTAGAATTTTAATTATTAATTAAAAACTAACTTTCCCGCCAAAAAAATCTTCCATTTTCCCCACCGCCAACTTTTCCGCCAAAAAATCTTCCATTATCCCCAGCGCCAAACGAGAAAGGCTTCAGTTTTGTTTCTCCCAACAGTAATGAGGCTAGGGTTAAAATTTTTCGGCGGATTATTTCAATCGTTTCTGTTTATTTTCTTAATGTTTGATGCATTTAAAATTAAACATTATTAATGAATCAATCTTTCAGATTCATTCTGAAGTACTTTTGAATTAAAATAAAACAGAATAAAGGAAATTAAAAATTTCTAATCCGCATAGCGTTACCCCAACTGCCGTAGAAAAAATCACGTATTTGCGTTACGTAACCGGCGAAGAAAATTCACGCATGCGCATTCTGTTCTGATTGTTGCCATGACAACGTTATCAATGGATGATTTAAATTATTTTTGGGTTAGTTGCATGCTTTTGTAAGTAAATTGTATTTATGTTAGTTATATATTTTTTGTATGTGCTTATAGTTTTAAGTACATCGTTTTTTAAGTAGTTTTTTTAAAACCTGTTTTCAACCGTTTATTTTAAACGATTCGTTTTATTTTCTTAGCGTTTGATGCATTTAAATTTAAACATTGTTAATGAATCGATCTGCTCATAATGAATCTAAGAAAATTTTGTTGACCAACTCTTGAGATATTACATAAATTTAAAAAGATATTCTTTAGTGCCCATAAAGTTTAAACGCTGAATGACTCTATTTTCAGTAATCAGATTATAAAAAAATGCTTTGTTTCAGTTAAAAATATTATTATATTAATTGAAGATAAATTCTTTCCACTTTAATTTAAAGCATAAATTCTACGGGTGCTAACAGAAAATGAGAGAGATACATATTACGTTATGACTGAAGGCCTTTATAATATTATGAATGAATTACATGATAATCAAAATTTGAAGTTTTAAAATATTTTGATGAAGAAGCTATTAAAGTAGAAATTGCATAAAATATTTAATTATTAAAATTTTATTTAACATTAAGATTGGCGAACCGGCTGGTCGCCAAAGGCGGCTAGTACATAAATAAAGCAAAAAGTGCGACTCGAACTAAGGATCCACAACATACAGGTTATTTATGTTGTTCTGACCGCTAAACTGCACTGCTCACACTTCGAAGTGGAAACTGAATATACTTATTCTAATAGTTAGCTAGAAAATCTCTTTCTCTGTGTGTTAAATCACATTTTTTTAGGGAATACATCTATATACATAAACTTACAAATTGCTCTTTTAAAGTTATAAGATATAAAATTTCCACCGTCTTGCCCTATTTTTTTTTTTTTTTTTTTTTTTTTTTTTTTGAATCAGCGTATTCACAGGCAGACAAAATTCGAAACATGTATTTTTCGAATTCAAGAAGCTCCGAAACGAGTAAATAAACAAGATTACAATACATTGTATACCTCGTGTACGGGAAAATAACAAAAAAATATACAATCTGAGAGATGGCAGCATCTAAAGAAGAAGCTTAAAAATAACCCAGGCCTAACGAACAAATATAAAAGTATATAAATCGAAAAAGAATCCCAACCGCATTCTTTGGAGATTAAGATCCGAGGAACAAATTCTTTCAGCAAAAGTATGTTTTCTAAAACTATTCTTCTTGCCGTGACTCATTTTTTTTTTCTTTTTCGTGCTATTTTCCCGCCATATTGCGGAACATTATTTCTTAGAAATATATTGTTTCGCCCTCTGTTTATATTTAATTCTTTAAATATTTCTAGAGAATTCCGGTATGTTTACGGATATAAGACGCTTCGCTTTGTCAATATATCATTCCGATAAATATTTCAAAGCATTGATCTTTAAAAGCGGGTGGTGAAGTGTTTGTTCAATATAACAGAGATTACAAAATAGATAGGAGATAAAAATTATCCCTTCGAAATATATTATTTTTATTTTTTTGTTTTTGTCAAATACTTCAGTATTATTTTTTTTTATCGGTGGAGCCAATTTATCGTATTCTATATTCATAATTCTGGTGTCAGCGAGGTTTATAATAAATTATTGATTATCTCTGTTTAATAATCCCGATATATTTAAAGAACTAAATTTCTACTAATAATAAAGGTTAATGTGTGTGTACTTGCTCTTCAAAATAAATCGTTTGACCTAGAGTTATTAAATTTGTAGAAAATATACTTTTGGTAAGTGTAAATGTGTAGCACGAAGGGATTTTTTTTATTCCTTTTTTTGAAATTTTAATTATTTAAAAAAGGAAACAAAACTTCGCCGTTTTCCTGTGATAACTTTCGGAAATATTGTTACAAAGTGTTGACTTTTTAGATCATTTTAAAATTTTTAACAAATGTATTCTTAGTGATACAAATTTAGTTGTCGCACTAATTTTCCTGGAATTTTAGCTATTTTTTTAAAGTAAATTAAATTAATTCAACCGCATAATGTTTTTCTTTTCGATTTTCGAAAGTTAAAGAATAAAAAGTTTGATAGGTATAGACTATTTCGTAATACAGCATTTGTGTATGAATCAAAGTTTGGGAGCAAATTTTGTCTACAGTCTGACTGTCAATCAGTTCATGTATTCATGCGAACGAGAATATGATAATCTAAAACTAGATATATGAATTTTAGATAAGATTAAATAGCTAAAGCTTAGAGAGAGGCGATAGCTTAAGGCTAAGTATGTGAATTTTAGCATGTGAGCACTACAGCAAAAATGTACAATTTGTCAAATTTTGATTAAAATGTATTAAAATAAAATTATTTATCATAATAAATTATTAAATTTCTCATATATAAATTATTTCTCAGTATAGGAAGAATTAAAGTTCTAATTTGCAAAATGATTGCAGATGAATTCTAACTAGACAATTCAAATTCTGACTAATAACAAATTGATCATAAAATTCTAACTACTGTCATTCTTTATTAAATTCAGATTCGGCATTTGGAGAGATGTCTAAAATGAATTCTTGATTCTTGCCTCTACGCTTCTATCTAATTATAAAACATGTTATATTATATAAATATATAATAAAGTTGCTTTGCTCATGTTTTATTTTAATTTTTAATATTGTAGAAAAATGATTATTAAGTGTTAATGACACAATGTATACTATTGTTTGCCAACTGATTCTAAAACCCTCCACGCTTTTGCGCATGCGTTAGGATGGGTTTGATTCGTCAAAATAGGGGTGAGAGGAAAGATGAAGAGAGGAGATGTTTACATTTAACAATAAAGTAAGTTCGGATTACTCGCAGACTACATTAAAATAAAATAATAAGATCAGAAACGAAGCGATACTCGCATACACGTGAAAAAAATGAACGAAAAAGTATTTAATAGGGTGGGAATAAAAGTCGAAGAATGACGAAAAATTCCGGAAATGCGCTCATCCATCCATGTCTCACCCCTTAGTGATGGATCTTAGTCAAAAAGTGGTCGTCTCAGGATACTGAAACGAACAGTACTTTTCATTTACCAAGCCTGTCTGAAATAACTTAGATTGAATAAAAACATAAAAATTCGCATATTAAATAATCGTTTGATTTCGATTTCTTTTCGGTAATTTCTCAATTTGTGAATTTAAAAAAACCCCAACCTGAATCTTCAATGAATCGTGGTACAAAGAAGATATTACATCGTCTGCAGAAAAAGGATGATCTATTTTACAAGCGTTTATTTAAAAACCAAATATTATTTTGAATGGATTGTTGAAAATATTATAAAGTAAAATTCGTTCGAGAAACGCCTTGGAATTGATGCTATAATTAATTGCTTGTTGAATTTTCGAGAAACAATACTGTGATATTGTCCAGCTATGGACACTTATCAGGGATACGTTTGGGGAAACAAAAATACTTCCCAGTGATGGGTTTTCATCTTTTTAACACAACAATTTTAGAATTAAAATTTTTATCGTTGTCTAATCTGTTCCGTTTAAAATTTATATTGTTTATAGATGGACAGACAGAAAAACATTATTCTAAAAATATTTTATTGCACTTGATAGGGTCTAAAACTATAGGATGATCCATCTTAATCTTGAAGGGATTTGTTTTAATGAAAAGTACTTTATCAATGAAAATTAAAAAGATTTTTTTAAACCATCAGGAGTAGTCTCCACAAAACTTTCTCGCTATCTGTCTAATAAAGGTTTAAACCCAGACAACGCCTTGTATAGCAGTGGCGGAAAATAATTACCAAAATATGAACCTTTGGCATGAATTTGGCATTTTTATGTATCTATCGTGTTACACTGGGCGAGTTATTTGGGGTTTAATCCCTGGCATGCGGTTAATAACATACTAAAATCGAATTTACATTTTAGATGAATTTTTCACAATCAATTGAAATATAAATTGCACTCAAAACTAAACTTGTAGTCACAAAATCTTATATCAAACGTGATATGTTTAAGTCATTGTGACATTCAGTTATCGTATTTCAATGTTTTTGGAAGTATATACAGAAAGACAGTCAATCTATTATTGGATTTCGCTCAAAATTTGATAAGTGTTTAGACCACAGACCTTAATTCTTTGTACTGAAATTTAACTTTCAAGGTCTCTTCGTTTTGTAGTTATTATTTTAAATTATATTCGATCAGCCGGAATAGGCATAATTCCTTTGAACAGATTTTGCTCAAAATTTCATAGATATCTACAAATTTGGTATAAAGACCGTATACCAAATTTCATCCCTCTAGAACAAACGTCTAAAACGTAGAGATTCGTATATCGAGTTTGTATCTTTTGACGATTACTAAATTTCCTCTATGCTACGTATATGAGAAAGTTAAACATATGGAATACTGACAATATTGGTTCAGAATATTCATATTTAAATAAAAGAATTATATGAGATAGATATTTTCCTATTTGTTTAGGCTTAGCGTAAGAATCCGTACTCCTATATTTCGCAGGAATTTTATGCACGAAAATAAGTACCATATGAAATCCCCAGTATTTGTTCCTCTCTCACAAAATATGCACTACCCCAGTTTCAACACACTTTTCGATGGGCAGTGTCTGCAAAAGATTCGCATGGCAGGTACACCGCTGCCATCAATTTTTACGACTCGTGTATTTGTACGGAACGCGGAAATAAGGGAACATTTTCACAACTTATCGGTACGTTAACAGCTTTCATATATCGAATGCAAACATGACTTTTATGGGACAATAAAATTTCGCGTTCTGTATCGGAAAGGCTCCAAGAACGCTGAAGACAGGATAATGGATAGGGAAATAAAGAGTAGACAGTCAGATTGTCTGTATAGTAAATTAGTCTTTGGTTTCTGGATTTCGTTCGTGAAAACTCAAAAGAAAAAGATTTATTCGTCTTTGAGCCGTTATTTTCTTTTGAGTGGGTGATTTACATTTTCTGCTATCTTCATGTCAAAAAGATATTCAATACGAATATCTTTTATTTAGATGCATAGATTCATATATGATTGTACATAAAATGAAGCGTTTGAGAGTACGTGTGTCTTGGTGTTGCTGTACAGGACATACCACAAGAATTAGTTATTACCAAACTTGATGTATTTAAAAGAATAGGAATGTGTACCTCACATGATTTCGTTTAAATTTGGGTTATAATTTTATTAAATTTAAAATTAAACGATATTTTAGTGTGTTTCCGCAATAAAATTTGTAATTATTGCAAGAAATTTTTTTATTCCATTTTAAGATACAAAAAAAAAAAAAAAACACACCTCTTCAGTTTTATAATATTTTTTTAATGATATCAATTTAATAGCCCAATAATTTTTTTCTAAATTCTAAAACTTTTAAAAATTATTTTTTGAATTAAATTTCATTAGATTTCCATAATACCCAAATAGATGGAAATATATGAAATTATTGGATATTGGGTTTCCATAATATCCAATAAAATTTGATATTAGGTTTAGTATTCAAAGTATAGATTTTCGTCGAATTTTGAATAAAATCCGTAAAAGGTATGGTATGGTATAGTTAAAGTTTTCTGGCACAGGGTCCAATTTAGGACAATCTGCGCCATCCACAAGGATATTTAAATAGTTCCATCATAAAAGTGTAAAATGTGTAAATAAAACAAGGATACATTGTAAAACATCAAAAGTTTAGAAGGTTTATGATTTATAATGATTTGGCACAAGAATAAAAATAAAACTCAAATTTTAAATGCTATGAAAGAAACCAATGGCTTTTAAAAAGTCTAAAAGTTTTAAGTGAGGTTTTTCACCCACCAGGTTCTGTAAATTTAAAATAGACGAATGAAAGTGAGTTAAACGATCAGAAGTAAAATTAGGACATTGAGTAAAAATATGTGCAATAGAATTGACTACTCCACAGTTCGTACAATGAGGGGCTCGTTCACCAAACAGCAAATGTCTATGCGTATACCTTGTGTGTCCGATTCGTAGACGAATTAATTTTACATCTGAGCATCGGTTTGGTAAAACTGACCACATATTTATTTTTGGTTGAATAGCATGTAGTTTGTTATCAACCTGTGTGTCCCAAACTTCTTGCCACTTTTCATCGATGTATCGTTTGATAAAGTCCGTAAAAGGATTGACTGTCTGAAGGTCTCTATATTTGCATGCATGTAAATACAATAGCTCATAAATGAAATGACTTAAATCGCTGAAATTCGGTACGCTATTTTGTGATTACAACTGTAATTCCGCGTTAAATTTTAGTTTTAATCGAACTGTAAAAAGATGTTCAAAATACAAAATCGCACGATAGATTCAATCAAATTGTTGGATTTATGTCAAAGATCTATACCCATAAAAATTGTTCGCTAATGCCATGCAAAAATACTTTGTTGAAGGAACCATGCACGAGTTATGAATAAGAAATTTAATAGGAATTAAACGATGCCAATCATTCCTCTGAATCAAATGATCACCTGTCACCTGTGTTTAGCACTTGTGCTGATAAAACACAAACTATAAATACCAGATTTAACACTATTACTATATAATTGATAATATGCATCGAAGTTTAAGAACTCAATTTAAAAAAAATTTAATGAAATCTACGGTCGCAAATTTCAAGTTATCATGTGAGAACATTATTAATTTTTAAGTCATTAACCAGTTTAATACAGTTTGAAACAATCACGAGACTTCTCTCTCTCTTTCTATCTATCTGTCTGTATATATATATATATATATATATATATGATAATTTTTTTAAACTTTCATTTTCAATTTTTCTAACTGGAAAACAAAGTTTTGGACCTCGACCGATTTTGAGATGAAATAGCAACTATGTTGCCATAGTTCTACTTCAACCTTTTAAAAACGCATCTGCTGTTAAAGACGCCTACTCAATAACAATGCAATACTGTAAAAGCAAGTAAAAAAATATATTCGATTAAAAGATGAGGATGAAAATTGCCATTTATGCTTTCTTCATTGCCTATGCCAGCGATTCTCAACCTGTGGGGCACGAAAATATCCAAGAGAAAATATTATTTAAAAAAAATTGATTAACTGACTGAAAGGAAAGCACACATAGACATAGAAAACAAAATACATTTCGACATATTTAATAACTTATTAAAATAAAAAAACTTGCTAAATCAAAACATACTAAATTAAAAAAAATTTAACAATTATTAGTGACTTCTTTGGGCCTGTATTGCAGAGCAAAGTTTTTCGAAGGAGGGCTAAATATTAGAAATAGCCACTCTCAGTTCTGCCGAGATCTATATTTTGTCTTCAAAGAAGCCACAGCAAAAAATCCAGTTTCACAAAGATAGGATGTTGAAAATGGTAATAGAATGCGAAATGCCCTTGTTTTTAGTGCAGAAAAATCATCCTCTGTACATCTCTCGACACAGTACATCTTCAGCTATATCACCAATTCGATGAGCAAAAGTATCATTTGAAAGAGGTATGAATTGCAATTGTTTTGAAAAATTATTTCCAAACAAAGTTTCTACAATCTCAATTGCTGCTGGCAAAATAAACTTTTCACCAATGGTGTGAGGTTTCTTTACATCTGGCAATTTTATATGAAACTTTTGTAAAATGCAATGTTTCTTTAAAAAACAATTTTTGCTTTTTATATGATTTTAATTTTATTTCAAAGAATTCTCTGGGTTTGTTAACGTACTCACTATGAAGCGTTTTCAAATGTCGTTTAAGTTTATTAGGTTTCATGCTGCCTGCGGCCAACATTTTTGTACAAATGATACACAGGGGCCTTTCTTCTTCATTTACTTCAGTACTGGTAAACCCAAAGTTAAAGTATTCTTGAGAATATTTTCTTGATTTTATTTTCGGAACCAACCACGCTCGTCTGTGTACTTGTTGATGCTTGACTATCGTTTAATGCTCGATTACTTCCGCTTAAAAATTTATCCACGAGTCTGCATAAATCTGCTACGATAAATATTTAATATGGTGAATTGTAATTAACACGAAAACATATATAACATACACATTCACGATATATTCGATAGCGATAGAAGGATCGAATCGAAGGAGACTGGCTGGAATTGAAACTTGCATTATCAAACATTTTCCTTCTTCCTATGATAAAACATTTGATCTGCGCATGTTCGAGACGGCATGGGTCGTGTGGATTCTCTTCCACAAACATTATTTATTATTCGGTTTTATTTCTTTTATTATTCGAAAAAATGCATTTCCAGTTTCTAAATTTAGTTCACCCCGTCTAGGTTAATTTTCATTAAAGAATTTTTCTACTTTCATATTCTTTTAGCGTTATCTCCCTGTTTGGCTTTCATTTCAAATATAATATTTAAATTTTCCCCGCTTTCATTCCATTCATCTGTTCATCGTCCTCTTGGAAAAATGCCAGATGTGGTTTCTCGCCAATTTTGGCTCGATTTTACTCTTGTTTTGGCAGTTAGTTCAAAAAAAATTTAAAAACAGAATCCAAAATACTCAATATGCATTGTTGTTGTATGCATTTTATTGTAAGCGGGGGGGGGGGGAGATGAAAATTATGATTGAAAACTGGGCTGCGAATACTGAAAGGTTGAGAAACGCTGGCATACGCGATTTCGAGCTTCAAAAACCCCCTAACCAAAACAACATCATTTTCTTACATGATAATAATCAAAATCTCTTGTAAGTTTTAAAATCTTTTATCTGAAGCGACTTCAGTATAGGTAATTCGAAATTGTAGCGACCGCCAATTTCCTCAATGCACAAATACAATAATGTGATTATTTAATTTTGAAGTTAACACATGAATTTCTATGAAATTTTAAACAATAATTATTCTCAAGAAATGCGTTTGGATTAATGTGTATAAAATGAACAATCTAACCAAAATGTAAGGAAGCAGATGAATAAAAACTGATTGCGTTGATTTTTATGTCTAAAGTTTAAATTGGTAACAAATTTTGACCAAATCTGTCAAAGAGTTGGCATTCTGTTAAGGCCTTGAACGAAGTTCACAATTATATGTTGGAGGGAGGGATAGGGCTTTTTAATTATTAAGCATAGGGGAAAATTTAGGGAAGTCACTCCTGTAGTTATGTATTTATATGTTCTATGCCGTTCAAGCTAAGTGAAAATATTATTTACATTTTATTACTTATTTTATTGCCATTAGTCAAGATAATAAATTGAATACATTAGTTTGTCTGAAAATTTTTACAAGATTTACAAATAAACTTTTGAAAAATTGGTGATAATAAAAGAAAAAGATGAAAGCAATGACACTGATAATTAATTGACAATTATTTAAATAAATTAATAATGATTTGGCAAAACTGATGATTATTTGAAATCCGATATGGAGTAAAATTCCTTTTCTCTAGATAGAAA
Source organism: Argiope bruennichi (assembly GCF_947563725.1). Lineage (NCBI taxonomy): Eukaryota > Metazoa > Arthropoda > Arachnida > Araneae > Araneidae > Argiope > Argiope bruennichi. The sequence goes on from NC_079160.1 coordinate 42,331,559, forward strand.
TTTCCAAATTTATTAAGAATAGACAAAACTACGAAACTGATAAATGGCAGAGCAAAACCGTCCACAAAGTTGTGAAATTTGTACATTTTTTAAACCGATTTTTAAGGACATTTAAAATTATTGCAGTGTTTTAAGAAGATAATCGCTATGATGATACACTAGAAGATAGATGACAGCACATACAGTCGATATTTAATTTGTAGCATTTCTTCAAACGATGTAATATTATTTTTATTTGGCTTTATTCCTTGAATTCATTCTCTAGAAGAAGCGAAACGATGCAGTAACAACTTTCCGCTTAATGACGTTACCGAATATTGAACTGATTGAGTAATGGAGCTTAACCACATTTCCCATGATCACGTGGCACTGTTTCCTGGTCACATGACGCTGTCATCATCATCGAACCACGTGACACTGGCATCATCTCACCACCTGATGCTGGTATTCACGTTTAAATACAAAGGCTGCCAAAAAAAGGCATTTTATCAAGGATATCAACCTTGCGAATCATACAAGGAGAATACAAATCAATAAAAGATTCAATTTTCCATCGATATTCAGTAATAAAAAGAAACGTTTCATTTTAAAAAGCTATTTGATTTAAAATTTTATTATCCTAGGGCACTTTTAGTTTTAAAAATGAGAATAAAACAAAGATTTTTTAATTAATTATATTTTAAATCTAAGTGGCTAAATCAATAGTATAAAATAATTGTTAATTCCGAAAACAGATGGATCAAATACATTTGGTTTCTAGCAATGCTACTTTCAGTTTTGGTTCACAAATTAAAAAGAATTTTCTTTTTTGTTTTAACGATGAATTCTATCCACAAATTAATGAACCATTTTATGAGATAATGATTTACTATTCTCCCGGAAATATTGTTTTCCCACTCTCTTAACATGGACAACTAAAAGGCAGCAGCATGGCTACTCATGGCGCAGTTTCTAATCCGCTTAACGAATTTCGAAAAAATACAGTGCCCGAAAAAATTATAAGGACACGCGAAAAATCGTCAAATCTAGAAACCTTGTTTACAGAATCGTATGCAGCAAAAATAGATTTAGAAAATAAGATCGTATGCAGCAAAATAGATTTAGAAAATAATTTTTGCAGCAAAAATAGAAGTAAAACTAAAATATTTTATGCCTAAAGTAATTAAAATTTTCAATTTTAAATCTGCTAAAATTTAAATTTTGATTTTTAAACCTAAATGAAAACGGAAAAAAGTATAAGGACATTGCTTTTTCTCCAGTAATTATTTAAAAATTTGCATATTTGAAAGCATAAAATGACAATTTCGAGTTAAAAGATTCATTTGCGAAAAGAATTTCCCACTCGGCGACTTTCAGTGTGAATTTTTAAACGATGCCCAAAGGAACTCAACTTTCTGACTCTGAAAAAGGAAAAATTGTTGCTTTTCTAGAATGTGGATTAAGTGGATGGGAAATTTCAAAAAGAATCAAGAGATCTAAAACGGTGATTTATAATTTTCTAAAAAATCCTGGGATGTATGGTATGAAAACTCGAACTGGGAGACCAGAAATTCTCACTCGTCGACAAAAAAGAATGATTGTAAGGAGAGCTTGCGAGAAAAGAGAAACCGCAAATGAAGTTAGACAAAATTTGAGTTTACCATGCTGAACAAAGACTGTTCAAAATGTTTTGAGTAAACATCCTCAAGTTTCTTATGGGAAATTAGTATCACGCCCGCTCTTACAAATCATCATAAGAAAAGAAGAGTTTACTTTGCAAAAAAATACATTTCTCTTGGTCAAAATTGGGCTGATGTATTTTTTTTCGGACGAAAAAAAGTTCAATCTTGATGGACCTGATGGTTTTCGTTTTTTTTTTGGTATGACTTGCGAAAGACCAAGGAAGTGTTTTCCAGACGTCAATATGGTGGTGGCTCGGTCATGGTATGTGGCGCTTTTGCTGCAAATGGAACCACTCCAATTGTATTTATCAACCGTAAAATGAATTCGGACAGGTATGTTGATATGTTAGGAGAAAGTTTGATACCTGAAGCGCCACTAATTACTTCAGGGGACTATATTTTTCAGCAGGATAATGCTTCGATACACGTTTCTACAAGTGCAAAACTCTTGTTTGAAGCTAATTCTGTAAATTTACTTGATTGACCGGCGAGAAGTCTCGATCTTAATCCAATCGAAAACTTATGGGGACTTCTAGCCAGAGAAGTTTATAAAAACGGCACACAGTATCAATGAACACAAGATCTTGTCGTCGCTATCAAAGACGCTTGGGAAAAAATATCTGTGGACATTTTAAAAGATCTTTCAGGATCTATGACCTCTCGGCTTATTCAAATGATTGAAAAAAAAGGTAGTTTTCTTGATTATTGAAACCTTTTTTAAGTATTTTACAACATGTCCTTATAATTTTTTCCGTATTTCCTTTAATGTTAAATTTTGTAAAATCAATATTTTGAAGCTAAATTATGTTTTTTATGTGGTATAAGTGTTATCACAAAATTATGCAGCAGAAGAAAGAAATATAAAAAGTTCATTTAGGTGAAATGGAAATAAAGCATATTTTCATGCAATTACATGTTGTCCTTATACTTTTTTCGCGCACTGTATCTACAGATGATAATCTGAAGGGGTCAAGACAGGATTACATGGGAGGTGTATGTTATATCCTAAGCAGTCTCTAACAACTTCTACCGTTGATCAAAGACAACGTATACATGTGGTCATACGTTGCCTTGAAGAAAGATCACTTTACTATCGGTCAATTTTGGGAACTTCCGGGGCTTTAATTATCCCCATCGATACTATATTTATTCCGTTTAATTAAATTGTTTATTACACAATGCCAACTCGTGATAAAAAATGCTTTTCAACTCTCATTACTGTTTATTCACGGATTCTAAAACCCTGCACTCTTTTGCGCATGCTTCAGGATGTGCTTATTTTGTCAAAATAGGGTGAGAGGGAAGATGAAAGGAGAATATATTCACGTTTAATTAGAATATGAACTCCGATTATATGTGAACTTAAGAGGAGTAAAAACTGCGGATAAGTCATAGTAATATTGGAAAAAGATTGTAATTCATAGTAAAATACTGTAAAGAAATTTTTATTTATTGTGAGGGTCTAAGCGTTGAATCATGAGGAATAAATGGAAGATTTCTCATCTTAAAATTGGATAACTAACTTTTCTTACGAAGTAATAATATTTTAGGTTAAAACACTTTTTTTGTTACTGAATTTTTTTGATAACATTTTGAGATTAACAATGGTAGATAACATCAGTCACATTTATTGGTATTATATAAAATATTTTCTTGCCAGTCTGACAGGGGTTTTTTTGTTACCGTTGTTTGAATAGCCATATAAGCAATTATTACGAAATTTTGAATTTACAATAAATCAATATATGATCAGAAACGACACAGCACTCAAATTTACCTGGAAAAAAAATAAAAAAAGAATAAATATCTAATGATGCGGAAATCAAGGACAAAGAATGAAGAACTCCGGTATTGCGTCCATTTTTACGCATTTCACTCCTTAGCGAAGTAGTATCGCCTAAAAATTGTAATCTCGGGATACTGAAATGAGCATTATCAACAATGCATAACTGTCTGGAAATGATTATTAGCCTTTGGGTTGGTAGACGCCGACTCACATTAATTCATGATGCTTTTCTTTTAAAATTATTGCAACTGATTCATTTTTTATCACTTTCTTTGAACCATAAAGTAATTTTTTTTTAAATTTTTGAGTAATGAATCGAGGTTGAAAAGTGATGCATTTAAAGCTTTGTCTTATTTTGGGAAATATTCAATTAAGTAGAATATGGAATATTCAGTAAAGAATTTAAATTTTTGCCTTATGGAATATTTAATTATCGAAGAGACAATCACAGAAAATTTCCATCAAATGCTCATAAATTGATGAATTCGACATTTCAAATCTATCTACTATTACATGAGAGGGAATATGCTGATTATATGTGAACATTGCTTTAATATGGATTAGGTAATGTATGGCAACCATAGATTATTTAAAGGAACATCGTTTAATCGGAAGTTTAGTTTAACTGATTTGAATTTTACATATCATTTGAGCAGTATTTACATATTTACAGCATTCTTTCCCTAAACAGAATATACTTTAGGTAGCTGGAAAAGCATTATTGTTTTTGCGGTAATAAAAAAAAGTAATTAAATGCCCAAATTGCAATTTTTCTTTCTTTCAAGCTTATATTGATGGAAAAAAACACACCTAAATCTCAAATTTTAATGACAAGTGAATATCATTATTAACTAAAGCATTATATTTTAGAAAATATTTAATTTCAAAAGTTGACAATGGCAATTCAGCATCTTTAAAGTAATTAACATAAGTTGCTGGAAAATCGTAAATTATTTCAAAATAAACCGACTTTTTATTATGAATATATAATGTTGTTACGGAACATTCACCTGTAAGTCCGTAAAGTTAACTGGTTCGTGTAGTGGTTGTGTGGAGACGCGCAGTCAACAGGCCTCTGTGACAAACGATGACTTTGTTTAACACGAAGTCACTGATACGCAAACAAATTCACAGCAGTACGCAATAGCACAAAGCAGTACAACGAGGATACGCCGGTCGAAGCACTCAGGGAGAGAACTCGTTCAACTATTAACCAGAGTTGAACTTAAAACACTGCCTTCAGCTTGAGATTGCCGTCCTTTTATAGTTCCCGGGGGGCGGGCCGAGAATCTTCTAGGCCAATCAGGCGTATCTCGTTTCCTAATGGATGGATCGTTAAAATTCTTGAAGTTTCCGGTATTATCTGTTTTATCACCAAAGTCTCCAAATTCGTCGCCAAGTCGCCAAATGATCGCCAAGTCTGTCGCCAAGCTCTGGGGTTACTGGCTTGGCACCCGAGCAGCATCCAATACAGATGATTGTAAATCAATCTTTCCGGTGATAGAACTAACCATGCTAAGAAGCAGCATTGCAAGTTTATAACAATATTGTTTCCTTATACAGTTAGTTTCATAGTAAACAAGAGAGATTTATCAATATTTTTAATACTGAACGGATATTGAATCGGATGTTAGACAAACATACTGGGTACTGAACGGAAGCCAGGCCAATCATCAGGCCGACCGTTGAGACCATTTAGTGACTTGGAGGCGAACTTTTCGATTTGGGCGACTAACATGAAGAAATTACAAGAACTTTGGCTTCATCTACCGAGATCCTCAATTCTTCCGGAAAATTTTATAGCCTGTCTGAAAATTATAGAATTCGGAAAAAATTTAAAAATAAATATAATTTTTCAAAGAACGGGAGTCGCAGCAAAATTCGGATACTAGCCACCTACCTTAAGTTCTGGATCATAATACTATAATTTGTTGTTATATATGTTTCAATACCCCTCCTCGCTGTTTCGCTTTCATTCCCATTTTCTTTTCTGTGCTTCTTCGAGCGGTAGCTTCTTAGGACCCTTTCCTTTATTGGCCTCAAAAGAAAATCGGGTATATGGCGGACATTCGCGCCACGTTATAACTTTTTGCTGGCGATAAGTCGCCAAATGCAGCAGCCTTCTGTATCATTTTCTATCAACCCTGAAGGCAAAAAAAAAAAAAAAAATGACGCCTCAAAAGCGATAAATCGCCAACTTTCTACCCGTGCATTTTGTGACTTCAAAAATCTCAGACCAAAGCAACATCGTTTTCTCTCATGATGATAAATATTTTTATAATAAACTAAATTTTTGGAATGTTTTTGTACTACAAATGATATCAAGCTACTTTTCCAATATGAATCTTAAAGGAATTGAAAAACTCTGATAAATTAAACATTCTAAAACTATAATGAATTACTTCTCTCATACTAAAAATAAGCAAACCGTAAGGATTTTAAGAAAATTCAGAAGAATAAAAAATGCATGAGCATCTAATCAAAGGATAATTACTAGATTATTCGAGTAAACATACTGAAAAATAAAAAACAACTTTCAGCTAAAAGCAAAACATTTAAACAAGAGAATAATTAACAATTCGATAAAAAATACAAGATTTTAATGAGAAGCTTACAAAATGATACCAAGAAAGTGCTTTAAAAGCTTTAGTCTTAATTATTAAACAGCTTAAGTACATTCAATATATTAAGTGCCTTCTAAGTCATTTTGTAATTCAGAAAGCTGATATAGAGAAGAGTTTTGTTTGTGTAATTGGAATGAATAAATGTCGCCATCTGAAAGTCGCAATAAACATTTTGGGTAATTGGTAAAATTGATTTGATGTTGCAATAAGCAATTTTGATAATTGGTAACTCGTCTACGAAAAAGCTACTAAGTAAAAAGAAATTGTAATGGAAATTTAGCAGAAACCTTTATAATCTGATTAATTAAAATAATTTAAGTATGATTTGTATGCTATTTATAACTTTCTCCCATACAAAGTATAGACAGATAGAATACTGAAATCATTCATAAAAAAAAAGAAATCGAACTCCAGAATTTAGAAAATTTTTTTAAGATTTATATCTGCCTTTATCTCAGAAAGAGAAGTTTGAATTATGTCTCCAGTCCCTCTTCTCTGAACAAGATAACTCAAAAATTGCTTGAGCTAGATGAATGAAATTTGTATGTGGTTTTTATACTAAATTACTGATTTCGATCAAATTTAGAATGAATTCTGCGGAATTCTTTAGACAATTCCTTCTAATTTTGATAGAAATTAGAAGGAATTATCTCCGTGGTCCTGAAATAATTTTTTTTGTTGTGTGACTATTTTAAACCAAGTTTTTGCACTGTAGCTTCTGAAGGTAAAGACCCCTGAGCACCGGAAGGTAGAAGTCTGACTACTATCTCATATGAAGAAGAAACACGCCTACACTCGCTTGCACAACCCCTTTTCACAGGGGGGCTCATTCACACACCTCACAGATAGAACACAGGGTAGAGAACAACCATGCCCTAACCAGGACTCGAACCCGGAACGCCTAGATCACGGGGAAGACGCTACACCCCTAGGCCAGGACGCTGGCTCTTGAAATAATAACGAATACGATAACTACGAAACGTAACTAACTTGATAAATAAAAATTTCTACTCCGATTTAGCATTTGCAATATAGAAATGTATCAGTCTTTGAATCATATCCATAAAAGGGGTTGACCGTCTTCTGTCTTATACTTTCCAACACATGCAAAAACGTGAACTGAATAACCAGCGGGAGTAGTCTCTACCAAACTTTCTCGCACACTCGTTAATTAAAATATTATCCCAATGAAAGCTTTGCATGGCATAGGCTACAATAATTACGAAATATTAACCTTTGGTGTGAATTTACCATCTTAATTGAATCTATCGTGTGATTCTTGGAGAGCGTTTTGGAGTTTAATTCCTAGCATGCGATCAAAAATATCCAAATTTAGGTTTCAAATGTGTTTTTGCCAACTGATTGAAACAAAAATTTTACATAAACACATAAAGACGTAATATCACATGCAAATCTGATATGTTTAAGTTTATGCTTTTTTGATTTATCGCATTTACATGATTCTGAAAGTACAGACCGATGGACACCCAAGCCAACCTTTTGTTGGATTTCGTTTAAAATTTGTTGTTCGTTTTTGTCGTTTTCGTTTGAAGTGATAAATCTGTATATCAAATTTCATTTATCTAGCTCTCTTCATTTTGTAGTTATCGTGCTAATTTCATTTCGAACAACCGGACAGATAGATTTTCTCTAATCGGATTTTGCTCATAATTTGACCGAAATCTACGCATTTGGTGTAAAAAAATCTTATACCCAATTTCATTCATCTGGCTCAAAACACTTTTAAGTTAACTTTGTCACAGATGGTCATTTTCCAAAAATAAGTTTTTAGAACTCAAGGAGGTCTAAATGGTGCAATATTACGAAATATTAACCAAACTGTGAATTTTGCATTTTTACTGAATCTATCGAGTGATCCTTGGCGAGTTTTTTGGCAATTAATCCCTGGCCATACGTTAATAATATCCATAAATCGAATTTGTTTTGGAAGCGTTCTTCCCAACCAACGTAATCATACATAAAACTACACTTAAAGTCGTAATATCGCGTATCAGATTCATATCTTTAAGTCAGTGCGTTTTTGAATTATCGTGTTTATATGTTTCCGAAAGTACTGACCGACAGACAGTCGACCCGTTGTTGGATTTGGCTCAAAATTTGATGGTTATCTACACTATAGATGTTAAATCGGTTTACAGAATTTTATCTATCTAGCTCTCTTCATTTTGTAGATATCGTGCTTACTTATATTCGAACTGCCGGACAGACAGACTTCCTCTGAATGGATTTTTTTTGAAAATTTGATACAAATCCACGAATTTAGTTTTAAACTTGTATCCTTCAAACTCAGAGTTTTTGAGTTATCTTTGTCACAGACAGACAGACGGACATTTTCCAAAAATGCAATTTTTCAACTCAGGGTGGTCTAAAACATGGAGATTCGTCAAAATCTTGAATTCGATTTTTTTAACGATTATAATACTTTCTCTATACTATATGTACGAGAAAGTAAAAGCAATCACTTTCATATGTTTAACCTTTACTTATAATCAGGATGAATATGTGTGTGTATGCCTGTTTATGTATGTATTTTATAGCACTTGATAATATTTAATTTCAAATTAATCTTTTTATATAACTTGTGTTCTCAAAATATTTTTAAGTTTGAAATTGTGAAAAATATAAAAATCCTATTATTTTAACACACTTGCACTCGTTCTATTTATGTTGTTGTTTCTTATAGCACTTGCCATGGACAAGTCCGCTGTTCAAAGACAGCCGATTTAAGCATGAGGGGGAGCGCCTCTTGTTTCTAAAGTAGCGCCATCTTGTTTCTAAAGTAGCCAAGAGAACGATTTTAGCTACACACACGTCACAACCCTTTTTAAAGTGGCGGACTTCATTCACGCATTTCATTCACTCAACCACAGATCGTAATTTAAACCTGAATCAGAGAACGATCACCCCTGCTCCAGTCCCCCCAGTGGTATTGCTCTCGACATGGAGGACTTTGTGACCACGACAGATTTTACGCGCGTCAGCCACCAAGCACGCGGGGAATCTTTGGCCGGCGGGGTTCGAACTCGCAACCTAAGGGACGCGAATCCAACGCTCTACCAACCAGGCTATCTCGACCTCGTTCGATTTATTATGTATATAAGCATTCCTAAAGAAGTTATACCCCATGATATCATAGTACTAATAAATACATAACTGTCTGAGAAGTCAACATTCAAATTGCTCACTGTTTTTTGATACAATGTAATTCTACTTTTCTTTTTCCTCATATAAATTATTTAGACTGTAAGTAAAACTTTCAAAGATGAAAGAAAATTAAGAATTAAACATCTAATAAAATAAATCTATGAAAAATGGGTTGAATTCCATTCCAATAAAAGAAGACTATCATTAAAAATAATTCTAAAAATATGTTTTTAAAAATTGTACGACTAAATTTATATCATTAATAAGATATTCTTTAATTTTAATCTTTAATTTTTACTGTTGAGATCACTGCAGTTTTGCATGCTTTATTAGAAATTTTAAATAGACGTAGTGGAAGCTATATTATTTACATTAATTCTTTAAGTGTTTTACAGTCTTTAAAATCGCTCTAAAATCATGCTCATCCAAATACTTTAAAGATTTTAGATCTATTTTATAAGATTATCTCTCGTGGCTTTACAGTCTTATTCTGTTGGATACCATCCCAAGTGGGAATGAGCAGGCAGATATGAGTGCCAAATCCGCAACTCGTTTTTTAGAAACACCCATACCTGCATACGATTTGAAGAAACAGGCAAAAATCTGTCTTTACAAAAATTGGCAAACTCAGTGGGATTCGGAAACTCTAAACAAACTTCATACTTGCAAGCCTATCATAGAAAACTGGCCTTCTTTGAATGATCGAAAACATGACACAGTTTTAACTCGTCTGAGAATCGGTCACACTAGATTTACACATAGACATCTGTTATTAAATGATCAATTGCCAACATGCCCACATTGTGACTGTGGAATAACAGTTTATCATATCCTTGTTGAATGCTCTTATTTTAATGCTCAGAGCTTATTTTACTTCAAAACAACAGCGGTGACTTTGCCCTTGTTGCTTGGTGGAGATCCACACGGGAACCTTTTTGTTTTTTTTAAATCTATAGGTTTTTATTCCTTAATTTGAACTTACCATTTTGGTTTCGTTTTGACTTTCTGTAATTTATCTCTCTCTAACTGACTCTAATTTGACTCTAATCAAATGGGTTACCAATGTTTTTTATATCACTTTTATAGAAACTGTTTTTATTAAACTTTGAATTAGAAATAAACTTGTTTGGCGCAGTATAACCCTCATATTGGTTCTTGTGCCATCAAACCAAACCAAAAATCTTTAATTTTAAAATGGCTTAAAAATAATTTGAATATAATAATATGTCCATATACATAAAAAATATCAAAATTTTTCTTTCTTGATTCAATAAAATTCTTACTAAATTTTAAAAATATCCTTTCGAGGGGCGCATTTCTAATCTTCCTTTAGTAACTCTAAATCAAGTAGTTTGATTTTTAAAGAGCTAATACGCACATGCAGATATTTTCCGTTATCACTGGCAGATATTATTATGGAACTTAACAGACTGAATCTCAGTTGTCTAAACCAACCGAATTGAATCAGATTTATCTAAATTAATTAGTAAACAGAACTTTGATTCTGAATTAATTCTAATATTTCTGGGTCGTTAGATGAATTTAATTTTTCAAATGGGTAATAGTTAATGCATCAACTTCCTACGCAAAGCACATATTTACTATTATAAACTATTCTAAATATAGTACAGTAATTTAATGTGTTTGACTCTAATCCAAACTTTTTAAATGTCAGGCTATTACAGGAAATTTCAAATTTTTGACGTCTTTGGTTAACAAATAAGAATTAAATAAATATACCATCATATTCAGTTTGTCAAGGTATATCTTGAAAGTAATCAATTTTTTTTCCTTATTGAAAATGACCTAATTTATAGCAAATATTACAATTTTTTTATCCAAAAATTACAGAAATTACATTTTTGAATTCATAAATGAGATTTGAATCACATAAATTTAATAAAAGTCGATCTCTTTCTGGTATTGAAATATTGTTGTCAGTACAGTTGACACAGAATAATTAATTTATAGGGGATATGAAAACGAGCCATTTTTACACAGCTAAGTTTTTAAATAATGAAATAAAATATTAAAATGGATGGTATTTTATATTCATTTTGAAACTCTATTTGAGTCATTATTTTTAAAAGTTATACTACTTAAATAGTATAATGTACCGTTTGTGGTACATGTACCATCTTGAGAAATCTTGAACCATAGCTTTATAAGATCGAATTAATTAAATTAAAATTAGTATAGACTTTTACCGAATTTCGATCGAATTACTTCAAAGTGAAGACTATCTGTCCACGAACAGGCAAACACAACAAGACAAAATGGTAATAATATAAATGGATAAATTGGATACTTGATATCACCAATTTTACATATTTGTATCACAATGTCAACCAGGTTCCAGGAGGTGTTGTCTGGCTGTCTATTCTTTTATTCATAAGCACATGAACATAATAGCTCTTAAACGCAAAAAGAACTAGGTAAATGACATTTGGTATGCGGTTCTAACAATAAATATGTAGATTTGCATGAAACTTAAAGGATAATGGATCAAAGGAAGGTACGAGTTGCATATTCGATTGTCTTCGCCTGCAACGAATCTACACATAAACATACGAATCTAAACATTATTTGAAAATACAAAAAAGAAAAATTATGGTATAACTCTCATTATCTCTTTCCTCTATACAACTTCTAATTAACGTAAAAATAAGCTATGAAAGAATTTATGCTTCAGAAGGAGGCGGTCATAGGTTTGAAGAACAAGGAAGGCACATGGAAGGAAAGCACATGGTAATTTAAAACAATTGAGCGTATAGCACGTGACCATAATTCTTTATATAAATACTAACAGATAGTAAAGTTTGGACATTGAAATTAAAATGTTGTTTACAATTCCGTGCGTCTGTAGTAGGAAAAAGTACGTTTATGTGTGGCCGGGATAGCTTGGTTGGTAGGGCGTTGGTCTCGCATTCCTTTAGTTGCGAGTTCGAAGACTCCGTATGTGTTGTGGCTGGCGCATGTATAAATCTTTCGTGGTCGTAATGTCCTCCATGTAGTCTAAATTACGATTATTGAATGAATTGCATGAATGAAGTCCGACCCGTAAAAAGGGTTGTGACGCGTGAAAGTCGTACTTTTATCCTAGTTGGTGTCGTATCATAGTTGGTGCTACTGAAAAAACAAGAGACTCTCACTCGGCTTAAATCGTTGACAGAAAACTGTCAGCGATAAGTCACAACAACGTATAGGTGTACGTTGAGGTTCGATAATTCAAATAATTTGAATTAGAATTTTTGCACACAGAACAGGAAATTGAATTCCTATATTAAAATTGAATGTTCCATTATTTACATTATATGAGCTCCTCCGAAAGTGTGCTAGTGTCCCTCAGTAAAAAAGGACTTAAAATATTAAAGAATAATTAATTCAACATACTAAATATAAAACTTAATATCGGAGAAGTATTTATTATCGATTCAAAAATATTATAGAGTAAAACTTATTAATTCATGGGCAAAGAATATAAAAGAAAGAAATATAAAATTTATTCCTCATTTATTATCAATGAAAATAAAAGCCATAATTTAATATTTATATAAAAGATGAAAATATTTTAGAGATATTTCATTGCAATATTGTTACATATATTGTATGTAAATGTTTCTTTTTTTTCAAAAATTTTCGAAATTCCGGCAAAAAATTTAATGACAACACAGCTGGTTTATTCTTAAAGAACAAGTATAATTACTCCATATGTTAAACATAAAACTTAATATCGGAGAAGTTTTTATACTATCGATTCATAAAAATCATAGATTAAAACTTCTTTATTCATTGAAAAGAATTTGAAAGAGTGAAATATAAATTTCATTCCTCAGTTAATAACAATAGAAGAAAAACACTAATTAATATTCATATAGAAACATTTATAATATTTTTTAAACTTCATTGCAATATTTTTACAAATATTGAATGTAAAGGTTTCTTTCTTTCTTTCTTTTTTCAAAAATTGTCAAAATTCGGGAAAAAAATTAATGATAACTCAGATAGTGACAGTAAAATTTTTAATGTAAAATAAAGTAATTTCTTTTTAAAAAAATTAAATAATAACAATTATAATTATTCAATAAACTGAATATAAATCTTAATATCGAATAGGGTTTACTTATCGATTCATAAAAATTTATAGATTAAAATTTTTTTATTCATTAGTAAATAATATGAAAGAAAGAATTATAAACTTTATTTCTAAGTTATTGTAAATAGAAGAAAACAAGACATTTAATACTTACATAGAAACAATGCAAATACATATATATATTTTTAATTTCATTGCAGAATTGTTACAAATATTGAATGCGAATGTTTTTTGTGAAAAAATTGTCGAATATCAGAAAAAATTAATGGTAACAAAATTGATGACAGTAGAAAAAAATATTTATTTATCTATTTGAATTTTAAAGCGTAATAAAAATTATTATTTTTTTACAAGACATTAGGTATATATTACCAAAAAAAATGATAAAGTTTTCCTTAATTTCTGATTACTTAAAATTCTAATTCTAATTTAAAAAAAGTGACTCAAAGATGCACGTTGCCATTTTCGAAAATATGTCTATGTCCAATTTGGTCGATTTTAATCCAAATGTATGTCTTGAAGTATTGTTGCAAATATCATATTTATCAAAAATTGTCAAGATTCCGGAAAAAGAAAATTAATGGCAACAGAATTGGTGACATTAAAATAATACTTTTTGAATTTTAAAGTAAAATAAAAGTTGTTTTTTTAGAAAACATCAAGAAGATATCATCTAAAAATGCTAAAGATTTTAATTTCTAATTACTTAAAATCCTTATTAAAATTTCAACATTACCATTCTCGAAAATATGTTTATCCCAAATTTGATAGATTTTGGGTCAAAATTATGCCTTGCAGAACACCAATTGGTATATACACACTTCCACTTTTATTATAAGCAGAGAATATCAGTTTAAAGACATTCAAAAGTTTTATTTCGATCCATTAGAATTGAAAAATAAATATTAGAAGACTTTCTTTTGAACGAAAAAAGGAATTGAAGTATTACAATTCTAAACAAAAAAAGAGCTATACCATGCTCTGTAAAAAGTATCGTAAACTTTATTTTATTCCCCTTTTGTTCAATCGTTCCATTTCCTGGAAGGGCATAAAAATTGATTGAAGCCCATTTTATCTGTGATAAATAACATGAGATGGAGTCTGTAGAAATTTCGTCTGAATTGTTTGACGAATTGGATCTGTACACTCTTATAAGGCTCTGAGATTTCGCCTGGCAAAAGTTCAGGCAATAAAGCTTAAAGTAATTTAGAAATCGTTTCCTGTTTCGAAGTCTTTCAGCCTTGTTGGTAACCCGACTCGAGGATTTACAATTTCCAATTTGACCAAGAGCATGATTGTTGCTGTTAGCGGATTCTTAAAAGATCGTTTGGAGATTTTCATCATGAATTTGAACAATAGTTATTTTTCAAAAATATGAATTAAATTTTATTTCTATGTAAAGTTTGCTTTTTGAGTTTTAAATGATATTTTGGTTTGTTATTGATTAAACGCGATTGGATGATAGTCAAAAAAGCATTTGAAGAATTTACTGAAATATGTTTAAGATGTGAATTAAAACCTAACACGTGGATTTATGATTTTCAAATAGACTACCAATATGGTTGTTTCTATTAGTGGATTCTTAAAATATCGTTTGGGAAATTATAACATTTTTATAAAAAAATTTCAAAAATAACTATTTTTAAAAAAGCTTAATTAAATGTTTTTAAATAATATCTAAAGTTTGCTTTTTTTGCGTTGAAATTATATTATGGTTTATTATTTATTAAGCACGATTGATTGATGATCGAAAAAGCATTTGACGAATTTACTAAAATATGTTTAAAATTTGAATTTAAACCTGACTCAAAGATTAATAATTTCCAATTGGACTGCCAACATGATTGTTGCTGTTAGTAGATTCTTAAAATATCGTTTGGAAAATTGAAAGATTTTCGACATAATTTTAAACAATAGCTTTTTTTTAAAAATCTAATTAAATTTTCCCTAAATGTTATGTAATTTTTTTTTAATTTTGAAATCATATTACTCTTTGTTATGGTTTCACGCGATTGGTTGATATTCGGAAAAACATTCGATGAATTTTACGGAAATGCCTTTAAGATGTAAATAAATTTTACTAAATGTCCCTTTTTCAGGCTGTAATTACATTGATGACTTTAAAATATTTATTAATGATTGAAGGAAAATTGAGGAATTTATACAATACGTACGAATACTATTTTTTATTAAAATTTTTATTTAATGTCCTTTTTACGGAGAATTTATAATTTCCAATTGGACTACGAACATGATTGTGGCAATTAGTTGATTCTAAAATTATCGTTTGGAGATTTGAAAGATTTTCATCATAAATTTGAACAACAGTTATTTTTCAAAAATCTGAATTAAAGTTTATTTAAATAATATGTAAAGTTTGCTTTTTCATTTTTAATAATATTACGGCTTCTTATTGATTAAAATCGACTGGTTGATAGTCGAAAAGGCATTTGAAGAATTTACTGAAATATGTTTAAGATGTGAATTAAAATCTGACTTGAGACTTTACAATTCCCAACTGCACTGCCAACATGATTGTTGTTATTAGTGGATTCCTATAATACCGTTTACAGAATTGAAAGATTTTTATCATAAATTTGAATAATAGTTACTTTTCAAAACTTTGAATAAACTTTTCTCTAAATGTTAATGTAATTTCTTCTTTTTTACTTTGAAATCATATTAACGTTTATTATGGATTACGCACGATTGGTTGATAGTCGAAAAGGCATTTGAAAGAATTTGCTGAAATGTATTTAAGATGTGAATTAATTTTAAACGAAATGTTTTCTACGTGTTCCTTTTCAAGCAGAAATTACTCTAATGATTTTAGAGGCTGACTAATTAGATCATTTGAAAAAACTGAGGAATTTATACAATATGTCCGATTATTGATTATTTTTAATCAAAAGTTTTATTTAATATCCTTTCTACGGAAAATAAAAACAGTAAAATACTGACTGATTGTTGAGATATCTTTCAGGTAATTTATTGAACAATGGTTTCAGAATGTCGATTACTTTTAATCAATATTTTTATATTATTTTCTTTTGGATGCAGTAATTACTCTGCTGCTTATTACTGATTACAAAAGATTAATGAATTGTTGAGCGATGTTTTTGAACATTCCGTGAATCTTACGTTTAGAATGCTGATTAATTGACTCCAAATTTTTTTTCTGGTCTGATTTTTAAGTAGAAATTGAATTAAAACTCTACTGATTGTGAAAGAATCTTTAATTATTTATAAATAATTCGGAGATATTAAAAACTTCTACAATACGTTCAATATTTGATGTTTTTTTTAAATCAATACTTTTACTAAAATTGGTTTTTACAATGGCATTACTGCAATTTCAGTACATCCCGCTAGCTTATTAACTTTTAATTATGTGTAAAGTTTCAAATACTCTCAAAAAAGAACTCAAGTTTTAAGTTATTTTAAATTAAAATTTTGGGTGTTTTTAATTCTTCAGAATTTTAAACTTTTTTTATCTTATTCAAAATCTTCTTTTGTGAAGACTCTTTTTATTACATTTGAAATAATCTATCACATTTCACAAAATAATGGAAGGTTAAAACGATAATTATAATTAAACGATATTAATTAGAATCTCTCTTAGGATTAATTTGAAAGATTGATTCTAAGGAAGACCTGTAAGGAATGTTTAATAGTACAGTATTTATACCGCCCGAATAAAAAAGAGGAACAATCATATGTTAACGCAAACGATTTTTATCTAGTTGTAATTATTTTATATATGTTTGCATTATTTGAAAAAAAAAAATATTTTCTTTCGTTTTCTAGCTATCAAATGTTTCCACCTTTATCGTCTGCTAGATTTGACAACGAGTTTCACAACAAAATTTTTTTTAAATTCTTACTTCAGAATCTGGAATCTTGCTAACTATTATTTATATATTTCCATGAGAATTAAATTGGCATGTTTGGTGGCATCATTTTTTATTTCCTTTGTGAGAATACAATCTTTTAAGTTGAATTTTAAATCAGAAATATTTCTGAATTTAGTTCTCTCATATCGGGAAGGTTTAGGTCTTTTTTAAAAGTTATCTTTGTGAACAAAATTCTACCTCCTTAATTGAAATTTCAGGAATTTTATTACCAAAAAATAAAATGTGACAAAAAAGTTATTTTACTGCTTTGGATATTGGTTAATTTTAACGTATTTAATTTTAATTCGGATTTAGTAAATTTTATTTTATATAAAGTTACTTATAATATGAATTTATTTTGGCCGACTTGCAATCAAAACCAAGATTTGTTTTCATTCTTTAATTATCGTCATAGTAACCTATGCCCTTAGTTTATATTTTAAGGTCCTGAATCCAGCTGGAAATTCTATTATTGTGCAATATATTTAAAGAAAAATAAATGTATAAATTAAAAGATATTCTAATTTTTATTTCAAAAGGAAAAAGAAATTTTACATCTTAAATAACTATAATGTTATTCGTTTTGAAATTCTTCTTTACAATTGTTGAATGCTATTTGTTCAGTTAAATCGTTTATTGAAATTAAATTTCATATATATTAATTCTTTTAACAGAATTTTAATTGTAGACACTTCATGTAATAAAATTAATTTCAGATTAAATCTTAATATATATAAATTACGTGTCACGTTGTTTGTCCGCGATGGACTCCTAAACTACTTAACCGATTTTAATCAAATTTGCACACCGTGTGCAGTTTGATCTAACTTAAAAGATAGGATAGCCCTTTTTTAAAATTTTTAATTAGAATTTTAATTATTAATTAAAAACTAACTTTCCCTCCAAAAAAATCTTTTTATTTTACCCACCGCCAAATGAGTACGGCTTAAGTTTTTTTTCCAAACATTCATGAGGCTAGGCTTAAGATTTTTCGGCTGATTATTTGAAACGATTCTATTTATTTTCTTAATGTTTGACGCATTTAAAATTAAACATTGTAAATTAATCGATGTTTCAGATTCATTCTTAAGTCCTTTTGAATTAAAATAAAACAGAATAAAGGAAATTAAAAATTTCTAATCTGCATAGCTTTACCCCAACTAGCGTAGAAAAACTCACGCATTTGCGTTAACGTAACTGGCGTTGAAAATTCACGCATGCGCATTGTGTTCTGATTGTTGACATGATAACCATTATCAACGGATGATTTAAATTATTTTTAGGTTAGTTGCATGTTTTTGTAATAAAATTGTATTTATGTTAGATATATATTTTTTGTATACGCTTATAGTTTTAAGTACATCGTTTTTTTAGTTTTTTTTAACCTGTTTTCACCCGATTATTTTAAACGATTCGTTTTATTTTCTTAGTGTTTGATGCATTTAAAATTAAACATTGTTAACGAATCGTTCTGGTCATAATGAATCTGAGAATATTTTGTTGACAAATTCTTGAAATATTACATAAATTAGGAAAGATATTCTTTATTGCCCATAAAGTTTAAACGCTCAGTGACTGTTTTCAGTAATCATATTACAAAAAAATACTTTGTTTCAGTAAAAATTATTATTATATTAATTGCAGATTAATTCTTTCCACTTTAATTTATAATATAAATTCTACGGTAACTAACTGAAAATTCGAGAGATACATATTACGTTATAACTGAAGGCGTTTATAATATTATGAGAGAATTATATGACTATCAAAATTTGAAGTTTTAAAATATTTTGATGAAGAAGCTATTAAAGTAGGAATTGCATAAAATATTTAATTATTAAAATTTTAACGAACATTAAGATAGGCGAACCGGCTGGTCGCCAAAGGCGGCTAGTATTAGATATATTTTATATATCAAAATACTATGATACTATTTAGTATTAAAAATAATATCTTACTGCAATTTTTTAAAGAATTGTTGTTTCCTTTCATTGTACTAATTTCTAAAATAGAATTTTCTTTTATTCAAATTTTCGAATAATTCGAATTTTTATAGTAGATTCGAATCAATCAATCTTCACTTTTTAATAGTTGTCTTTTTTGTATATAAAATAAATACATATTGTTGCAAAATAACTACACATTTTTAATGTAATGACCTAAGATACATATATCTGATATCAGTTCTATATGGTGTAGTCACGCGTATTTGCATAATCTGCTAGTTCTACTCCTGTTTGGACCTTAGAGACAGAATCATTTATTTATTGTCGCATTTTAACATTTTTTCCTATTTATAATCAGAGTAAGAGTTTTTATTCCTGAGCTGGCAACGTTTCAGCCAAAAATAAATAAATTTCAACGCATACCAAAAAGTCGTTTGGAATTCAGTATTATTCATTAAGATTATTCTTGTTTTAATTTCATGTTTTTCTCACACTTTGTCTGTAAATAAATTGTTATTCTTATTATATTATTAAAGATGAAATGTTTTCGTGCATCTCGGAATTTTTTTTATTTCCACAGATGCAATTGTCAGTATTTGATTATTGCATGATTTTTTTCCATAGGGATAAGAAATTTAAATCCGGAAACATTTCCGAGAAACGGATAGAATCTTTTTAAAAATAAAAGGTATTTTCAACATCGATTTTTGACTATAATAAGGTAACATTACTCGATGATACAAGTCTCTCAACTGTATATTGCTCTTGTTACAGCCAAAAATGAATATATATATATAAAAAAAACTATTGACTCAAAAAACGATGGTAGAATTTCACACATATTTCGCAATGGGATATTCTTTGCCTGAGGTTGGCCTGCAGGGCACAAGCCCTTTCCGTACGGAATGGAGTTTTACAAAAATAAGGATAACATTATTTGCAGTTATTGTGTAATGTTATTTTTAGATATAGTAAAATGTGCCCATTATAATATTGCTTCCATAGGAGATGTTTAAGTACATATATTTACATATATTCAATATATATATATATATTACTTATATATATTTGAAACAAATACATATATTTTTAATTTAAAGCACTTTTATGGTATCTGATAAAAATTATGAAGGAAAGTTCACTTTATATTAGAGCTTTATTTTTATTTTTCACAATTCAATAAAATATTAATTTTATAAAAGCTTTTAACAGTTTTTTTTTTTTAATTTTTATCTTTGAGCTGCCATGTCTCTTGCCAGGCCTAAACTAGAAAGAATTTTATTATACATCTTTCAAGCACAGGGTGTTTATTACGAAGGCATGACATCGGCTATTTTCGCAACTTCTACCGATGATCTATTAGTTAAAGAACTCCGCGAATCTGCTGTTTGTGTTTCAGACATGGCCATTGAAGTAAGTTTCTGCTTTAATAATTGTTTTAAAATAATAATTGTTATAATTGTTTTAAAAATAATATAGTTGGAGATCTAATTATTTTTTTTCTTCCATCCAAGGTTCAACATTATTCTCTGAGGTCCCCCTCCCCTCCTCATTAGATATTTATGAGCTTTGGACTTAATTTTTACTGCCTAGAAACATATATGCTTTATGGAATATCCATCTGCTTTTGTTAAAAATTAGTTTTTTGAAAAAAAAGCATTGAATGATTTTCTAAACTTTGATTAAAATATATTCCTTTATCATTATAATTTTATTCGTTAAGCTTGTACCCGCTCTCCAAACTTCCACATCCTACCAATGGAGGCATCTGAAAGTGGCATGCCTGAAATGTCATGTGGTTTGTTTCATTTTTATGCTAATTTACTTAATATTCTTTCGAAGAATTTGCATTTTTGTTATTAAAATTTGTATTGCTAAAACTATTATGTCGGGTTTGCAATAGCTGTAATAAAAAATTTAAATATTTTGACGACGATAAAGATTTTTGTTGGAATATGAGACTTATCTAGATACGAACTAAGTTAATTTATTAGATACCAGCAGCGTTTGGTAACTAATTGCTTTCCATAGAAATTGGCTACTTTTAATTTCAATTAAATATCAAATATATAACTTGATGTTTAAACTTTCGTTAACCCTATCATTCTTAAGATTATTCGAGTTCAGGCTCTTCAAAATGCTAGAATGTCCGAGTTTTTCTTTCAAAGAAAGGAAAAGACGAGAGTCACCAATGAACAAAGCATTGTAAGCAAAGCGGGCCCCGAATAATCAGTCAATCACACTTAATAGAAGATGAGAGGGGTGGGGGATTTCGTACTGATATACAGGCGCTACGAACGACCACTGTAGTTCCTTTAAATGGATTAAAATTATTGTTTTCTAATTGTAAGAATGATTTTAATGCTATAACGAAATTCAAACCAATTTTATTGTTTCATCAAAACTTTCAGTCATTTTTTAAGCATTCTTTAAGTATTAAGTAAAGTATTTTTAAATATTCTTTTAAGTATTAAGTATTTTTAAGTTTTATTTTAAGTATTTTTAAGTTTTATTTTAAGTATTTTTTTAAATATTAAGTATTTTTAAAGTACTCTTTAAGTATTAAGCATTTTAAAAGTATTCCTTTAAATATTAAGTGTTTTTAAGTAATCTTTTAAGTATTATTAAGTATTCTTTAGATGTTATTTTTTAGTATTCTTTTAAGTATTATTTTTAAGTATTCTTTAGATGTTATTTTTTAGTATTCTTTTAAGTATTATTTTTAAGTATTCCTTTAAGTATTATTTATAAGTACTCTTTTAAGTATTAAATATTTTTAAGTATTCATTTAAGCATTAAGTTATTTTAAGTATTCTTTTAAGTATATGTTAAATTAATTTTTTTTTGGAGTATTAATTTCAAAGCAAAATTGTAATATAAATTTGTCTACTAAATTAAAAATATTTTATAAAATTTTTTAACTTGAAATTAAATTAATCAATTAGAAATACTGGAAAAATATCTTTAAAAAATATCTTTCGACAAATGAATTGGAAAATATATTTCAAAATACAAAGTTTACAGATCAGACAGAAATCAAATGAAAGTGCATAAAGGCGACTGATCTTAATAATTTTCCATTCTTAAAACGTTTCATTTGCAAATTTTCAGTAAACTCCCATAATTCCCTTGGCATATTTCAAATAACTATATCTACATTCCTACTTGCAAAAGCCAATCGTTTGAATTCTGACGCAGTAAGTTAACTGCCAGAATTGTACAGATTCTACAATCCTCTGGAACAATACATTACGCCGTTATTCCAACTTCTCAAGACGCAAGGGCGAAGTAGCTGTTAAAGTCTGAAGTGTGAGTTATTGTTCCTTAAAATAATTGCAAGGTCGTCTAGCAAGCCGGTCATAGCTGGATTGAATCACTAGAATGGAAAATTCCGGAAATAATAACAGTGTCATTCAACTGTCTTTTTCCGAGTCTCAATCTGCAATAACGTTGTGTCGAACTCAGAAGTTTTATTTTAAAATGAGTCGCCTGCTTTTACATAATCATGAAACCATTACGGCGTTCTTCACATCATTTTGACCTCGGAATATGACCGGAAAAGTTTCGTAATAGATAAGGAGGGGAGAAAATTTACTATTTATTGGCAGAGAAGGCGATGACGTGAAGTGCTTAGGATGTAAAAAAAAAAGGTTTTGGTCAATTTCTAGTGGAAGATATTTTTAGTCGTGATTAATTTATTAAAACACTTTCATTTTATTACTTACGAGCAGCCTCAGAGGTGATTTGAAACGCTTAAAATATTTTTAAAAAGATTTTCGGTTCGTTTGCAGTAGTGGATGGGAAGTAATTGAGGTAGTTATTTAAAATTTAGGAAATTTACTGAAATACTTTTGGCAGCTATTAAATGCAAATTAATTGGCGAAAAAGTTGGCGAGATTTTAGTACTATTTGGTTAGTTTGATGGTTTAATAGACATTTTCAAATAGAATAAAGGACTTTCGAGGTTCATATACTAATTAGAAAAGTATTCTAAATATATTTTTAAATTTGCTTGCAAAATAAACCTCAAATATATTAGAGATAAATTAATTTCATATTTTAATTTATTATGACTAGATAATAAGGTATTAGATAAATAATTAAAATTTAAATATATTTACTGTCTACCTTATAAATAAATAGAATGTTTAAAAATGTTTCATATCTTGTATTTTTTTTTCTTTTAGAATAAATATTTAAAATTATAATAAATCATAATCTAATAAAATGTCGCAATATAAATTATATTTTAAGATATCCTAACTATATAAATTTATAATCTAACATTATAATAAATCGTAATCTAATAAATTCTATTTTCACCTTTCTTTAAATGTCAATTTTGTGCATAAATATTGTAAATTTATTTTTAATAACATTAATTTTGTCACAGATATTGTGAAAGCATATTGATAATTATGATAAAAATATGATAAATATATTTATTTAAAAATATTATGTTTTTTTCCAATTAAATAGGTATAAATGATGAATATAATTTAAGAAATCTAATTAAATTCAGCAATTTTGACTAATGAAAGATTTATCGAAACTGTTGCAATATTCCTAGAAAATAGCAATTCATGAAAATTTTTTAAATAATTTTTTCTGGTAAAGTTAATTGCTTGTTTTCAAATAAAACTATTTAATAAATCGATCCAGATAAACCTAATGCTGGATTCTTGAAAAAAAAATCCTTTATTTTGCCATTTAATTAGTTAGCAATAAAACAGCCTTTTTCACTGTTAAATTATAAGCATCTATTTGATCGCCTGAAACAGCCACGGC
This sequence comes from Argiope bruennichi, assembly GCF_947563725.1. Lineage (NCBI taxonomy): Eukaryota > Metazoa > Arthropoda > Arachnida > Araneae > Araneidae > Argiope > Argiope bruennichi. Next base: position 42,355,518 of record NC_079160.1, read on the forward strand.
CGTTATTATTGTATCTAAAACATTTGTTATTGGAAAAAATTATTATATATAGTGTGATTCATATTTCAATTTATTAATTGTTAGGGAGTGTACATACCAGAGAAATCAGTCAGAATTATTTACGAATATGAGTGGAAACACCATTCGGAAGAAGTAAAGAATATATATATATATATATATATATATATATATATATATATATATATATATATATATATATATATATATATATATATATATATATATATATATATATATATATATATATATATATATATATATATATAAGCATTATTTTATGTGAAGCAGAATGCTGTTTTGAAGACAGTGAAGTGACTTTCGATTTCCTGACGTCGTTTTATTTCATTTTGGAGAAGCAGGCATTTTTTACAGGCAGGAGCGACGAGCAACGCACACAGCACTAAAAGAAATGAAGAAAAAGCTCTAGAACATTTTATCCCTGGTCTTATATAACCTGAGATTTTGGTAGGGAAAATATTTCTTTACAGTGCTAATATATTATTAAGATTTCGATAGGGATTTTTGCTACACGCGCTGAAGAGGTAGGGGAAACACAGGGATCTTTTAAAAAAGAATGTTTATTGGACATTTTTCTAGAGCTTCACGCGGAGTCTGGGAAAGTTAGGCTTTTAGCCGATTCAGCAATTTTACAAAGCTTCTCTTGAATTAATTAAGTAGAGAAAGTGGAATTAGATCACGAAATAAGAGAATATTTTAGAATAAAGTTACTATAGGCTAAATTAAGATAAAACCTTGGAAATTAATTAAATTGAAATTAAATGGGGGATGAAAACTCTCGATTCGATTTCATTATACATATGGAGGGTACGTGAATCTATTCGCTTTCACAATAATAGGTTGGATTTTTCCCATTCACAAATATTTACTTTTACTGCGTTGATGGACAGTTAAAAAAAATCCTTTCTAATAACTGGCACTTCGCAAAGATTTGCAATTTTTTTGGAAATCATTGAAACGAGGTAGAATGTTTACTATCACAAGATCCGTACATGATGCATAATCTCTATATGCAGTGAAACTTCAAATAAACTGAAAAATTGCAAGAATAAAATTTACGAAATAACCCCGTACTTCATCCTATGAAGTTTTGGATTGTTTTTAACGTCCCGTTTTAAAGCAACACTACGGCTATTTTGGGACTGACCTCGTAATTTTGAACCGCGGTCAGATGAGGAGGACGACACATGAGCTGGCACTCCCTCTCCACATCACACCACACCAGCGGGAGGATGTTTGGTCATGACGGATTTAACGTGCAACAGACCCGCTTACACGATGGTTTTTCTGTGGAATCGGGTCTCGAATCCGAAACCCTCCGGTTCTGAAGCCGAGATATTATCACCAGCCCCCCCCCTTTTTTTTTAACTGAAGGGACGTTGAGTTTTCTGTGATATTGATTTTATGCAGTGTTAATCTTATTTCTGAAAAGAGGGATTTATAGATATCCTTAATAGATACTGAAAGAATACAAGGTCAATGAATCCCTACCATTTTGATAAGTCTTGTCTCATTTGAAGCCTGAAGATGAATATTTAGTGATAAAAATGAAATTTCTGAAAAATATGAAAATTACTGCATTATTTTTATTAGAAGCCGAGATCTCAAGATTCTTCAAGAAAACTCCATACCTGTTGAGAGACTATGAAAGATGAAGCCCTGAACAAGGAGTAATTCTCTTTTTGATTGTTATCAGTTTGCAAACAAGCTGCGCCGAGACTTATTTATGGTTTCTATAGTTTAGTTAGCATTTTATTGTTTTCATATATTGTGTTGAATTCAGAAAAAGTTTTCTTTATCTACATTCAGCTGTTCTTTGCTATTTCTGCTTCATCTCTTCTTGGGGAATAAAGATTTGTTTTATGTTATTTAGTGTGTTGATCATTTTTTACTTTAAACTACGATTATTACCAATACAATTATTATATTTTAACAATACATAATAGTTCTCCCATATCTGATATTTCTCAGTTATATAATACTTGGTGTGAATTAATCTTCATCTAAAAGTAAATGTTAGCATTGTAAACGTCCACATTGTATGAAAAGACTAGCATTCGCAATTTTATTCCCATTAAATATTTTACTGTAGCAAAGCGATTAGACTTTATAAATCATTTATATTCTTGGATATTGTAACAAGCCCTAAAACGTGGAAACAAGCATAAAAACTAAGTGAAAAAAATCATTAAATACAATGCAAATACTAATTTTGATATCTCAGCTTTAATTTAATTTGTAAAATCGTGTGCAATGTCTTTTTTATTCCGAAAAAAATTAAATGTTCTTTGAAAACACGATCAGGCTCTTGTAAAAAATTACAGAGCAATTAGTTTTATATTATCTAGAGACTAATTATTCTTACTAAAATCTAGAAAATTCCCACAAGAATTGGACAAGATACAAATGAAGATTAAATTGCATTGAGAGAGAGTGAAAAAATTCTCTGTGAAGAAAGCAAACAGAGCAGAGATTTTATTCTGATTCTTAATTATTATTTTTAAAAATTATCTACTTTATTATTAGATTAAATATAGACTTTATGCTATTTTACATACTCGTGTGAAGTATATGAAGAGAATATATTGTAATCTTCAAGGAAGAAAAAAGATTTTGGCGGATCCTCTACAGTTCAGACCTCTCTTAAGTCCGAAAAACACATTTTTGAAATTATGCCTGTCTATGAGAACGATAACTCAAGACCACTTTGAATTATCGCTTTCAAAAATTTGATTTGTTGTCTTCAAATCAAATCTATAGATTTTTTTTTAAAATTTAAACGAAATCCATTCATAGAAATTCTGTCTGTCTGACTGTCCGAGTGCAAATGAACCCGATAATTACGAAATGAAAATAGTTTAATAGTTAAAATTTGATTATTAAGATATTTGATAAATCCAATATGGGCCGCGGTGGCCTGGTGGTAAGGTCTCGGCTTCGGAACCGGAGGGTTTCAGGTTCGAGACGCGATTCCACCGAAGAACCGTCGTGTAAGTGGGCCTGTTGCATGTTAAATCCGTCCTGACGAAACGTCCTCCCGCTGGTGTGGTGTGATGCGGAGAGGGAGGTGCCAGCACAGGTGTCGCCCTAGTTATCTGACCGCGGTTCAAAATTACGAGGTCTGTCCCAAAATAGCCCTAGATTTCCTTCAAACGGGACGTTAATATAACTAAATTAAACTAAAATAGATCTAATATGTAAAAAATAGAATGTTTAATCTAGTTAGAAATAAATTACATCAAAGGATTGTACGTATGTCCTTCTGTAATATGTATATTTAAATGGAATAATTAAAAATCACGACAACTTAGATAAATAAAATTTAGTATGTTATCTTGATGCCAACATTGTAATTCGATATTTAGTTTTGGTTTTAATCATTTGAAAAAAATACAATTCAAAATGCATACTCAATTGTATTTATTATATTAGAAGGCATCAAACATTTTATGTGGGAGACTCTAAAAATAAAAATCCGAGTACTTGGTATTCACAATTTTTGAGCGGAAGGGAGGGATAACATTTTTATTAGGAAACATGCCAGAAGTTTTGGGAGATTATTCCTAATGTTTTGTTATCTGATATTCAGTGTACGCAAAGAAAAATTACCAAAATTGTAATAGTCCGAAAATTGTACCTCAAGAATTTAATGAACTTTTCTTTTGAGATTCCCTGAAGTTTAACAAAAGCATTTTTTGAAATATATTGGTTTGTTTCTGAACACAATAAGTCACAGTAATAAGAAACAGACGGCTAAAAGTTGCTATGCTTGCTTAATAGCAAGATAAATTATCTGCATAAATCATGAAAGAAAACCATTCTCAGGATATTTGTTTGTCTGTTTATCTGCCGTGTGCGTGTAAACACGATTGAAATCGCAACAGTCTACATTTAAATTCAACTGTCATATGTTTTTATTGCCAATTACATTTTGAAAGCACTTTTGTTTAAAATCTGTGACCAAATCTCTCAAATGTTCGATTACCAGTTCGTTGAATCGTTCTTGTTTACGCAAACAATGAACGCAAAAACACAAATTAGATTGTTTGTAGTTTCGTTACTTTAATTTGTTTGTAGTTTTGATCCCAAACTTGCAAATTTTTGTAAAATGTTGAATTTATTCAATCAATATATTAATATTTACCAAATTTTGGCCTAATTATGAATTTTTGGAATTCGTCTCTATAGGAAAGATTCATACAGAAAATGAGCAGAACGGATGAAAAATAATTAAAAAAGAAGATAATAACAATTGATAAATTTATCGAATCATGGGCATGATGTATTTAAATGATTTAACAGAAATGAAATCTAACTAATACTCCCAGCAAACCAGCTAGTCGCCAATGACGACTAGTTATGTAATAAAACAGTGAACGTTTAAATGGCATATATTGCTAAAATCGAAGTTTACTGTTTATAGTTTCACAGAGGATAGTATCATATCATCAAGGGTGTGGTGGATAGTTTAGTTTAATTATATTAACGTCCTTTTTTAAAGCAATACTAGGGCTACTTTTGGGACGGACTTCATAATTTTGAACCGCAGTCAGATGACGAGGACGAAATCTGAGCTAACAGCCCCTCTCCAAACTTCCTCACCACACTAGTGGGTGGATATTTGGCTCCGACGGATTTAACCCTTAACTGGGGACGTGCGGTCTGTGAGACCGCTAGCGATGGCTTTTCTGTCACCCCTATTGTATTTTTAGCTCAATTGAATGAATTGATCCAGTAGCTTCCTGTTTTATGACCTTGAATACACGTGCACTTTTTCAACCGATTTCAGCAGATGCTTTTTAAAATAATTCAGTTATTTCTTCGAGCGCGGTCTCTAAAACCGAATCTCCCTGTTAGTGTCTCAGTGATAAACAAGGTTTAGCAGATGGCGCTAAAACTTGGACCCCGAAATGTCCTCCAGTTTACTAATCCTATTATGAATCAGTACTCCAGACACTTTTAAATGAAGAATAAAGTGATTTTAGTGATAAGGATAATTGTACAGAAGAGTTTTTCGATGAAAGTTTGCATTCAACTGATTTTGATATGTATGTTCAAACATAATTAATTTTTCTAATGATAATGTATTTTGAAAAATTTATAAAATATATTAATATACCAAGACATACATATACAAAATTTATAGGTAGATTTTTATACTAGTTCTTGACATGTATATTTAAAATGCCCTAGAAAACCGTGCTATGAAAATCACACAAGCCAATAAAAAAAAGGCCAATTTTACCCATTTTCATTTTTTTTTATTTTTCATATAATTGTAGAATTTCACATTATATTGTCTTCTTTATACCTTCATGCACCGTAAAAATAAATATGATTTAAAAAGTAAAAAGTAATATGCTTTTTCAAGAATATTATTTAGTGTAACATGTAATTGAGAAGAAAATGTTCCAACGCATTTACTTTTTTTAATGATAATATATTTTGGAAAATTTCTAAGACATATCTATATGTCAAGAAAAATATCTGCAAAATATATTCGCAGTTTTTCATACTAATACATTCATTAGAAAATTTAAATTGAGTGTAAATGAAATGCGGTCTAGACCGCACCTCCCCAGTTAAGTCCTAAAATTTCACCTCCCCAGTTAAGGGTTAAAAGTGTGTGGTAGAATTAGCTCGGTTCTAGTAAAATCATGCCATTTTGTAAATTTTAAATTTAATTATAAGTAAAAAATGTCTGCCCTTAAGCTGGCGCGATTCACCCATTCTT